>NW_006780162.1:1944-64964 GCF_000442215.2 Lipotes vexillifer | reverse complement strand
TCTTTCCCTGAGCCCTGCAGACATCTTTTCTCATCATTTTTAAGTTGAAGAGAAATCCCCCTTCTTTTATGTTAACTAATTAATTAATTTATTAATTAGCAAGGCACTATTATGACTATGAATTCCTTTCTCGTAAGGGTTGAGACATTTTGTTGAACAAAACACCTGACTCTACTGATACAAAGACATGTGAACATTTAGTGGACTAAATGTGCCCACAGGGCGACAATGACAATTAATTCTACTTAGAGTACTCAAAGACTACTATCTGTACCATAGCAACAGAAAGACACAATTAATCAGACAATGTCATTGTTACTGAGTCCAAGCTTCTAATGCTGACCACAGGACAACCCAATAAATTGAGAGACGAGGTGTTAGGGCAAAGAATATTGGAAAGCCAACAGATTGAGAAGATGGCGGACTAGTGTCCCAAAGAACCATCTTAACTGAGTTAGAATTCAGGTTTCTTTTATACTAAAAAGGGAGGAGGTGTGGCTGATTGTTGCAGACTTCTTGCTGCTGGCCAGACCCTGGAGGGGTTTTGATAATCTTTTGTTCTTACAGCTGTCCATGTAGGTCTGGTCATGATGTTCCTGTAAAGCTCCAACAAGACAAATATTATTTTCTATTTTGCAGCTTTTTATCTCTATATGAATCAAAAACTCTTCTAGCTTTAAAGGTCAAGCCTGGGAAGCAGAGCATTGCAAAATATCTATTATGTGTATTTCAGGCTATAGGCAACATTCTTTTACAAAGGAGCAGAGCCAGCATGACTAAGCACAAACAGAGCACTAAGTTTTGAACTAAAGGAATAGATCCACTAGAGAGTCAGCTTTGTTCTTCTCTCTTACATTATCAGTTCAGGGATGTTAAAATGCAAAAAAAAAAAAAACAAAAAAAACTGCATTTTTGGATTAGTAAAATAGATAATATATTGTTGACATTTTTCATTGGCCAACTTCCCCTCTAGACCAAAAGCTGCATGAGGCTGTGTCTATTTTGTTCATCAGCTTTAAGGTAGGCTGGGACCTAGGACCTTTTACTGGAGTGCTTGCACTTTCACCTTGACAAATATCTCTTCCAGCAACAGAACACAGAGAAACTATAAGGGACTAAAAATAACCACATGCATGTTCAGTTGAAGGCAATTATCAACAATAAATAAAATACAAAAAGGTCACAAACCCACTGCCATTTCTGAGATATCAGGAGCAAAAGCAGAGTACTGTGCATGATCCCTGCACACAGCACCACCAAGGGGGCAGGCAGACCACCTAAGCCTGCCCAACCCACCAGCCCATCTCTACCCTCACCCCATTTAAGGAACCAGCCTGCCCTACTTGGAGAGCAAGCAAGGGCACCTGTTACTTATTTTTGCTTCCTCATGCTGCATCATGAGTGCGAAAAAGCCTTTCCTGAATTTCTCTTCTGGCCTCTTAGCAATTTCTATCGATTAAAGAATACAAAGACCCTGGTCGGTAACACCTTGAACCACAGGCCTAAGGTAGTGCCTGCTGCATTTTAACTGTCCACATACATTTGTTGAATGAGGTCACATAGTGGAAAACCTCTACAAATTGCTGGTTTATTTTACGTTGTGAGATTAGCAAAAAGCACTTATTAAAGTGAAACTATTTCAATGTTAGGACTTCTGATCTTATATAAAAGTTAATTTTTAGTGATAAGAGTTTAATATGAAAACCAAATAGTAAAATTCTCTCTCTCTCTCTCTCTCTCTATATATATATATATAGTTATATTTCATAATCAAATATTACCAAATTGTCAAGTACTGTATATAATAAAATGCCAAACACATGCACACATACCCCCCCACACATATGACTATTTGACTATATTTAACTATAATATATGATTTTATCTATGTATATTTAGATATGTAGATTAAAATACACAAAGAAAAATAGATATATAATTCTATTAAACTTCATCACATATATTTCAATAAAAAATTAGAAATTTAATGGCTAATGTTTAGTGTTATAAAATATTTTTACCTTCTCAAACTGCCAGGAACATCTCTAAATTCTGCTCTTCACCATACTATCTTTGCAAACTGAAAGAATCTCATCTTATCATAAAGAAATCAAAAACAGTATGAAGACATTTTTTTCTGAGAAAAGGTTTGTGAATGTTTTGTGATGGCAATACATTGCTTTCTATTTAAAACTCTGATAGTTGTAGGCTTTGTTTAAAAAATTGGCAGTTATAATTTTACAACCTATGAGGATCAGTGATTCTCCCAGAAAGATGTGTTTCATTGTGTGCTTAATTATACATCTTCTCTCACCTCACAGAAGAGAAATGGCAGGGGTTTACCCTGATAAAGTCACAGATGTTTCAAATTCCTTTACTTTGTTCCCAGTGTTTATAGCTTGTGCAGCTGTCAGCAGCTATGGCTTTTTCTTTGTTAGGCAAGGATATGTCTAAACTTATAATTAGACCTCAGTTATGAAAATGTAACTAGTTAATCATAGCTTTCATCAGGGCTTTTTGCATTCCAAAACAGAGCCAGAATGGTGGAACACACCAAAGCTGGCTTGAATTCTTTTAGGGTTTATTTTCCAATTCACATAAACATGTGCATCTTTGCCATATGACACATCATAATTATCATTCTAAACTAATATTTAATATATTTAAATTATCTAAAATGTTTATATCACCTATAACATCATTGTTCAAACTTGACCCTTTTTTTTGTTAAATTATTTTAATGACATCACTGAGATAAGGGTAAGCAAAATGATAGTAACAATTTTACCTGTATAATTTTACCCGTATATCACAACATTGTCATACTAATATGCATAATCATATTAATATAAACTAAACTATAAAAATAATGAATTTTAAATTAAAATTATAATTTAATATAATAGCTTGTGTTACTTAATTTAAAATAAATCATTCTTTAGTTTCAGATTACTTTGAGTTAAGCCTTGTTTAATGTATGAGTTCTCAATTTCCACTTCTTTTCTCTAGTGAATCTTTTGTGAAACTTTTATTAGTGTAGCCTGACATTTTACCACTATTATTTCATTCATCACAAAATCTTCATTCATGAATTAATCTGACTGATTTTTTTTTTTTTTTTTTTTGCCATAGCACTGCTATTTGAAGGTGCCAACATAATTTTAAACATGTATCAAAGGGTACAAAGATAGCTTGACACTATTTGGTCAAACGATGTTTACTAAAATCATATAAAATACACTCAAGGTAATTTTTAAATTATTCTTCAAATAAAAATGAATTAAAACATTTGTAGATAGCTTGTGGGGTCCCAAGAATTTGTCTGTAAGCCACAGACTTCTTACTTTCTACCAGTTTTCACAACTAGTTCTGTTTTTCTACTTTATGAGTACATTAAGTCTATGGACATTCTACACTTCCTAATCAGGCAGTGTTTTCTTCTCTTCCTAGCTAGTTCAGATTCACAAATTGCAAGCTCATTAACAGTATTGAAAATACTTTTACCTCCCCCACCCTTACCCCTTCTTACCTTAAAGGTGGCGGGTAGGTAAAAGTATTTTTTGTTTGGTTGGTTGTTTTAACATTTGTTTTTCACTTGACTGTCAGTGCCCTGACTGTGGCTGAACTCAACTTTCTATTTTCTCCAGGTGAGAGTTATTGGAGGAAGTTTCAACCGAGCAGGCAAAGTTCTGATGACAAATCTCAGAGAGCTCCTAACACTGCAATGGATTATATTCATTTTCCCAGATCAACTCATGCTTTGAAAGTACTTTTTGAAAATGTCCTAATCTCCTGTAATCACCCCTCCCAAACACAAAAGATCAACAGATTATTTTGTCATCTAAATTACAGATATTATAACAACATCAGAAAAAGCCAAGTCCTTGTAAAAATAAATAAATAAAGCCCTCAAGTAAATAGACTTGGGAGACCAGAAGGGGGAACTCTCATGCCCTGTGAAAGAAGAAAGACTCCTTTTCTTTCCTGGTAAGGACTCAGCCAATGAAAAGCCAAGGACCCTTTGTTTACTATTGGCTTCCCACCATCCTTTCCCTCTATAACAGTGTTCTCTTTCCCTTGCTGTGCGGGGACTTGCACATGACTCACCATAGTTGGAGAAAGAGAATTGCAATTTTCTCCAGATCCTGAATAAACCCATCTTTGGATGAGAAATATCTAGTAGTCTTTTTGTTTCAGGTCAACACCCTCCCATCTTCAATTCACAAAAACTACTTACACAAGAGTATTCCCTCAGCTTCAATATCCTCTGCTCCTTTGTTTTTATTCCATTAAAACAATGGTTGGCAAACTGGAGCCCATGGCCTGCTGCCTATTTTGAAAAATAATCTTATTGGAGCACAGCAATGCCGATTCTTTTACCTATTGTTGCCATCCTAAAATGGCAAAGTTGAGTAGTTTTAGCAGTATCTGTTCCTCAAAGTCTAAAATATTTACACTCTACAGAAAAATTTTGTCAAATATCCATTAAAGCAATCAATGATTCTCATTGGATTCTGAACTTTTAAAGTTTGCTTTAGACTTAATCTTCTTCAGTCTTCTCAAGAATTTTTGACTTTATAATATTCAGACTTTTTCTCCAGACTGGATCCTTCCTTTTGCTTTTTAACTATCCTCAAATATGTTTTATTAAAAGGGCAAAAAACAGGGACTTCCCTGGCAGTCCAGTGGTTAAGGCTTTGCCTTCCAAAGCAGGGGATGTGGGTGCGATCCCTGGTCAGGGAGCTAAGATCCCAGATGACTCGTGGCTGAAAAACCAAAACATAAAAAAAAGCAGTGTTGTAACAAATTCAATAAAGACTTTGAAAATAGTCTACATCAAAAAAATCTTAGGGCTTCCCTGGTGGCGCAGTGGTTGAGAGTCCGCCTGCCGATGCAGGGTACATGGGTTCGTGCCCCGGTCCGGGAGGATCCCACATGCCACGGAGAGGCTGGGCCCGTGAGCCATGGCCGCTGAGCCTGCGTGTCCGGAGCCTGTGCTCTGCAACGGGAGAGGCCACAACAGTGAGAGGCCCGTGTACTGCAAAAAAAAAGAAAAGAAAAAAAAAATGAAATTGGAGTGTGAAAAGTTAAAGATTCATGTAGTTAGGAAGTTGAAAAAATGGTAAACAAGCTTCTGAAACTTCTAGATACTGGTCAAGAGATTTCAAACCTGAAAATAACAGTGTGCAATGAATGCTGTTGGTTATTACAAGATAGAGATGAGCACAGACAAGAGTTGGCTAGTTTTTTAACAATTGAAGAAAATAGTTTCCAGAGATGGAAGGTCTTAGGAGACTGGAATCACTGCTTGTCTTGATCTATTAAACACGATGAGATAAAATTGAAAAATTACTTTTGGGACAAAGATCCAGTAAAACTTCTCAATTGAAATAGGTGACTTAGCTTTGCAGCCCCCAGTTGTCCTAAGAATAAAGTTCAATCTCTTTGTCATTAAATACTCTTCGTGTTATGTTTCCTTCTTTCCTTCTGGTATTACTTTTTCCCTTTACCTTATCTTCAGTTCTTCCAAGCTGGTTTAAGTGGTCATTTATCACTTCTGAGCCTTTGGACTCATAATCTTTCTCTTTGGAATATCACCTTTTCAATCCCTAGACTGCTAAAGCATAGTTATTCTGAGAACCGCACAATTTTTCTCCAGAATTATTTTCTGACCTTCCATGCATGGTTTAGGTAACCTTGGTTACCTAAACATGGTTAGGTAACCTTGTAACATTAGTGTATATTGAATAGTTGTCTTGAATGTTTTTCCCACTAATTTCAGAGTTCCATAAAGGCTAGGCTTGTACCAAATTTATTGTTAACTATAGTGCAGCATATGCACTAGATACTCAGTAAATATCTGCTGAATTAAATAATTAAAGACAATGTATATGAAAGTGTTTTAAAATGTGTTATTATTTTCTCCTCATTTTAGAATAAAAAAAATCCAATATTGATTGTATTATGTATATGTATTATGTATTATTTTATAATATGAAAGGAAAAAAAGAAACACCAACAATTATAATTGTTATAAGCAATTGACTGTAAACAGATTCAGATTTCGGAACTGTTAAAACATGAAGAAAATGGTTGTTTTAGAATCAAACTATTGTTATTTATGTCATGAGGATTGCCCATCTCCCCTCCAAAAATGGAAAAAGAAAAAGAAAAGGAGTGAGCTTTATTCAACAAATGTAGAATCTAACTTTATATGTTCCCCTTTCAAATAAAAGAAAAACAGTTATGTTATTAGAAAGTATAAGTACATATAGCAACACTGATATGAAATATTTCAAATCAGAAGCATATCAAAGGTAGTGATATGCTATCTTTATAATCATTTACACATATGCAAATACATGAAGTGTATATTACATACATTCAACCAATCTTAAGTAAATGTTCACATTTCAATGACATTTTAATGATGAACAGTTTGAATGTGTTGAATTTTGAATTTTCATATAATACACAACTTAAATTGCAATGGATAACAATTAGCAGCAAGTTTTTAAATGTGCATTATCAGGTTGTAATATTTTTTTCTCCAAAATGTATGAATTTGTTCTACTGCTTTATCGTAATTGAAGTGAGCTGAGGATAAAAGTTTTGCAGAAATACAAGATCCCTGTGAGTAGCAGTAATTGAGTTGTCACTGTGAATCTTCCACAGCACACAACAAATCCATTGGAAATCTGATTCCATAAAGTTAAGCAATGTTTGCTGTGATTTTCATATAAAATCCTTGCAATGTCCAGTTGTTACCTTTTTATTTAATTGTGTAATCTGTTTCATAATGAGTTTGTGCACGTTTTCCACCAAATGTCAATTCTAAAAGCAGTGCTCTGAGGTATCATCCATAGTGCAAATCCCATTAGTTTTCAGGCTTTTATTTGCCACACAAAGTTCAAGTTGAAGGAAAAAGAAGTGTGGCTACATTGATGGGATGGCAGTATTCATAAAGTATCTATATTTGATATCAAATTCCAAATGATTTTGCAGAGATTTTTATCATTTGTAATTCTATGGAAATTAAAGAAAATTTCAACATAGAATACTGGTGTTATTTTGTCCATTCTGCCAAGAAATATACTATAGCCACAAAAGAGGTAAAACATTTTTAATATGTTAATATTTTTATACAAAGGAATCTGAGAATACAAAGATTTTTTGAGCATTTTAAAATTAATGTTGAGCATTTTTTTAATCTTTAAAATTAGGTTTTTTTCTTTTAGTAATAGAATATGCATCTCATTTTTCTGGAATCTATTTCAAATAATTCTAATACACACATAGACACACAAAATACACCCACCCAAACAAATACACAGACTCACATAGACAAAACAACACACACAGATACACACACTGATTTAAATACATGTTATACAAACAAAATGAAATGATGCTCTAAATAATGTAAACTGTGAATTTGACTTCCAAAGTTAATTGTGAATGTACAAATAGTCTAAAAGACACTAATTGTTTGCAAAAAAAAAAAAAAAAGCCTTCAGGAAAATTCTTACATTAATTTAATACTTAAAAAATTCATGTCTTTACATTTTTCAGATTTGATAATTTCTGGTCCAAATTACCTCATTCAAATTCCTTGTTTTGTTACATAGCTAAGATTTTGAGCTATGAGCAATCACTACATATATGTTTATCTCTAAGTGTAAATGTAGCACTTTGTTACACTTAGTATATGCATTAAGTACAGCATAGGGTCTTTGTAGTGCAGAAGGTGTTAAAACAGTAAGGAGACAGGTCATACTGGTCAGATTCCAAAATTTGTGGAGTTACGATTACATAATACATGGGACTGTGCTTTTAAGTAAAATCACTATGTATGCAAAATAGCCTTTCAGCCCAGAGTGGAGAGGTTTAATCTGGAGCAGTGTACTATGTCAGGTTCCATTTTATGCCTTGTCCACCAAACCGCCTGAAGTAATAGGTTGCCTATTTTAATTGGAATGAAGCAATACATTATCAAGGATGGAAGAATTCTTTATTAGATGTTAATTCAGGGTTTTAAGACATCTGATTAAATCATGTTTAGCAAAGAGTGGAACTAGGTAGAGCAGATAACAAATTCCCTATAGCAGGGGACACTGATTATAAAGGAAATTTGTACAGACTTAGATAAAATAAACTATAAGTGTAAATTAAAAATTTAAAACAGAAAAGAGGCAGCACTGGAGGTGATCAATTTTGCTTACAGGATAGTTTTTGTTCAGGTTTATTTTTTCAAATAGACTAATAAGGCAGGATTATAATAAACTGTGAAACTCAAAGTCTTTATGTTTATGGAGATATTTTTAGATAAACGTTTGAACAATCAAGCAAAGCATAAACAAATATAGATGATTGGGAAAAACACTTCAATTTTAGTACATAAAGCAGTCAACCATAAATATATTCTATTCATCAGAACACATTTTCAATTTTTAGTATGATTATCTGTAATAATTTTTATTGTATCCCATATGAATTAAAAAATAATCATCTGAAACCTGTGAGGAAGTGTATTAATTTAAAATAGACTAAAAACTCACAATCTAGCTGTATGTTAGCAAAGAATTCTATATGGAATGTATATATAATCATAAATGTTTAAGTTTGACACTCTTAAGATGTATGCAAATGAAGACATTTATTGGAAAGAGAATGATTGATACTGAAAAATGACACCTGATCTAGATGACCTAAATGTGGCCAAAATAAAGGACATTTGATTGGTGCCATCAGAACAGCAGTTTCCTCATTGGGATAATACTCCAGAATTACTTCCCCTGAGGAAGCTACATTTTGCCGAGAACAGAAGGAATCAGAGAAAAGAAAATTCATTTTCTTCTTTTCTTTAATACCATCCCACAAGACACCAACTAAAAAGGAAATTTGAGTTTTTGACATCTTGATTTTTTTTCCTTTTTCTCTCTTAGAGGACAACTTATTTACCCTTAGTATCCAAGGAACATGGGTAATTATAATAGTTGCTAACTTAACAATGCTATAGGTGAAAATGCCTCCCTGTAAAATGAGACCAGAAAAACAATGTCTGTATTTCTTCTTTGGGAATATGCACTCACTGAATAACAGTACAGAAGTCCTCCTAAAAGAATCCTATTTCCAGTCATCTAAGATTGTCTTTAGAAATATTAATAATGTAGAGAATGAACAAAATGCAGTACAGTATGGAAAACAGATTTAGTTTTTTCAAATACTATTTTCCAATATGTAAGGTGTTTTATTCTTTCCCCAAACCTTGAATATATCTAGGATAGGCTCTAAATTTGGTTATTTTTACATTTTAGCTATAAGGATAATCTAATTTCATCCATGTCTATCTACCTAGAAATGCTATGCCACATCCAGTTAAAAGTAACTTCCATTCCACCAGACTCAGGGGCTAGCAGAGAGATTTTGTAAATAGTAAACAAATTTAATACTGTAAATCATTATATATGTATAATGGTGCCATATGCATATATAAAACCTCCATTTTGCCTTACTTAATTGGTCTAAAATTGTTTACACAAACTCAATAAACTTTCAAAGAAAACATTGCAAGCAAATATCATTTATCAACAAAAGGATATTTGGCCAAGATGAAATTTAGCATTAACATACTGCAGACTAGCATCTCTCTAATATGTTGCCATAGAAAGAACAATGTTGTACATAGCTTAAATTCTGAGCTTTAGCTATATTATTTAGAAGATGGGACAGTTGGACTTTCTTTGTAATCTTGAAAGTCCCTTAAAAACACTTACTTTTTAAATGATATATAGTTTGTTTCCATTATAATTTATTTTTTAGTGTTTTTTTAAAATATTTTATTAGAGTATAGTTGATTTACAATGTTGTATTAGTTTCAGGTGTACGGCAAAGTGATTCAGTTATACATATACATATATTCATGTCTTTTTAGATTCTTTTCTCATATAGGTTATCACAGAATATTGAGTTCCCTGTGCTATACAGTAGGCCCTTGTTTGTTATCTATCTTATAAATAGTCATGTGTGTATGTTCATCTCAAGCTTCTGATTTATCCCTCCTCCCCAAGTTTCCACTTTGATAAGCATGTTTGTTTTCAATATCTGTTAAGTCTGTTTCTGTTTTGTAAATAAGTTCATTTGTACACTATTTTCAGATTCTGCATATAAGCAATATCATATGATATTTGTCTTTGTCTGACTTACTTCACTCAATATGACAATCTCTAGGTCCATCCATGTTGCTGCAAATGGCATTATTTCATTCTATTTATGGCTGAGTAATATTCCATTGTATATATGTACCACAATTTCTTTATCCATTCCTCTGTTGATGGACATTTAGGTTGCTTCCATGTTGTGGCTATTGTAAATAGTGCTGCAATTAATATTGGGGTGCACGTGTCTTTTTGAGTTATGGCTTTCTCAGGGTATACGCCCAGGAGTGGAATTGCTGGATCATATATGGTAGTTCTATTTTTAGTTTCTTAAGGAAACTCCATGTTGTTTTCCACAGTGGCTTACCAATTTACATTCCCATCAACACTGTAGGAGTGTTCCCTTTTCTCCACACCCTCTCCAGCATTTATTGTTTGTAGACTTTTTCATGATGGCCATTCTGATTGGTGTGAGGTGATACTTCATTGTAGATTTGATTTTCCTTTCTCTGATAATAATGTTGAGCATCTTTTCATGTGCTTTTTGGCATTTTTAAGTCTTCTTTGAAGAAATGTCTATTTAGATCTTCTGCCATTTTTTTGATGGGATGAAATGTTTTTTGACACAAAGCTGGATGAGATTTTTTTTGTAGTTTGGAGATTAATTCTTTGTCTGTTGTTTCATTTGCAAATATTTTCTCCCATTCTAAGGGTTGTCTTTTTGTCTTTTTTATGGTTTCCTTTGCTGTGCAAAAGCTTTTAAGTTTAATTAAGTTCCATTTATTTTTGTTTTTATTTCCATTACTCTAGGAGGGGGTCAAAAAAGATCTTGCTGTGGTTTATGTCATAGAGTGTTCTGCCTATGTTTTCCTCTAAGAGTTTTATAGTGTCTGGTCTTATATTTAGGTCTTTAATCCATTTGAAGTTTATTTTTGTATATGGTGTTAAGTGGTGTTCTAATTTCATTCTTTTATATATAGCTGTCTAATTTTCCCAGCACTGATTATTGAAGAGACTGTCTTTTCTCCATTGTATATTCTTGCCTCCTTTGTCTTAGATTAATTGGCCCATAGGTGTGTGGGTTAAATTCTGGGTTTTCTATCCTGTTCCACTGATCTTCATTCTATTTTTGTGCTAGTACCATATTGTTTTGATGACTGTAGCTTTGTAGTATAGTCTGAAGTTAGGGAGTCTGATACCTCCCACTCCATTTTTGTTTCTCAGAATTGTTTTGGCTCTTCAGGGTCTTGTGTGTTTCCACATAAATTTTAATTTTTTTCATTCTAGTACTGTGAAAAATGTCACTGGTAATTTGATAGGGATTGTATTGAGTCTGTAGATTGCCTTGGGTAGTATAGTTATTTTGACAATAATTGATTCTTCCAATCCAAGAGCATGGTATACCTTTCCATCTGTTTGTATCATCTTTGATTTCTTTCATCATAGAAAATCCTAAAGATGCTGCCAGAAAATTACTAAAAAACTACTATGTTACAAAAATAGAAAACTATGGGCCAATATCACTGATGAACACAGATGCAAAAATCCTCAACAAAATACTAGCAAACAGAATACAAGAGCACATTAAAAGGATCATACACCATGATGAAGTGGGTTTTATTCCAGGAATGCAAGGATTCTTGAATATATGCAAATCAATCAATGTGATACACCTTATTAACAAATTGAAGGATAAAAACCATATGATAATCACAATAGATGCAGAAAAAGCTTTTGAGAAAATTCAACACCCATTTATGATAAAAACTCTCCAGGAAGTAGTCAGAGAGGGAACCTACCTCAACATAATAAAGGCCATATATGACAAGCCGACATCGTTCTCAATGGTGAAAAATTGAAACCATTTCCTCTAAGACCAGAAACAAGACAAGGTTGCCCACTCTCACCACTATTATTCAACATACTTTTGGAAGTTTTAGCCACAGCAATCAGAGACGAAAAAGAAATAAAAGGAATCCAAATCAGAAAAGAAGCAGTAAAACTGTCACTGTTTGCAGCTGACAGGATACTATACATAGAGAATCCTAAAGCTGCTACCAGAAAACTCCTAGAGCTCATCAATGAATTTGGTAAAGTTGCAGGATGCAAAATTAATACACAGAAGTCTCTTGCATTCCTATACACGAAAAATGAAAGAGCAGAAACAGAAATTAAGGAAACAATCCCATTTACCACCACACCAAAAACAATAAAATACCTAGGAATAAACCTACCTAAGGAGACAAAATACCTGTACTCTGAAAACTACAATTTATTTTAAATAATTATGTTTCTACCATATATTAAGTTTACTTTTTATGTTAATATATTTCAAAACTTTCCCTGTATTTAACCCTGGCAGTTGAGAACACTGCTTATTTTTAATTGTCTCTCATTACTGCTTTGCTGTTTTTTCTCTGATTTGAGTTAATGCAGCTGATGAAATGACAAAAGAACCAAATGTTTTCAACCCAAAGAAGTTCTTGAAATTTCTTCCAATAATCAGTATTCCCCAGGTTTCTGCTCTATTCATAGTGACATTGATAGAACATCTCCCATGACCTGACTCTACCACCTGACTCCCAGAGAAAGAATATTAGCAACACAGGTTTATTTTACTCCAAATGTGTTCTTGACAATGAATAATGTCAACTTCATTGAAAATGATAATGCACTTACTTAAAACTAGGAAATAAAGTGACTGACAATGATTACCTTTTAATTAAAGTTTAACATCTAGTGACAAATTTGATGGGAATCAATACAATAGAAAAGTCTTTCTTGATACAGTTATCCCACTTTGCTGTAATTATATTGCATTTATAACTTGCCTGTTTATATACTGTTAGGATTGTGTGGGATGGTTTTGCCTGAATTCCAATGAGGACTTTTTTTTTTTTTTTAGTTTCCATTTTTAAGATCTTTGCATCAGCATCTGGTTCATAGTATACTGATCTAAGAAAAAGAGTTTCACCATATGAGAAACTATCTGAGTTGATATTAAGGAATGTGCTTATAGATACCTCTGGTAATGCATGACCAAATTAAATGAAGTGTATTATCAGAACCAAGTCAGCACACTATAATTTAAAACAGAAAATGAACAATAAATGTCTATGATTAAGATGTAACTAGAGAATAAAAAAAATCATTATTCTTGGTTGATAGTTTTGTGCCTTTCTACTTTTCATTTAATGAGATCTAAAATATGAACCTACATTTAAGAATATTTGAGATAAAATGGATTTGCATGACCAGTCATGACAAATAGGAAAACTACATGCATTCCTGATCATTTTTTAATTCAAACAACATGAATATATTGTAATTAAAACATGCAGATTAATAGATTTTTTTGTACTGTAGCTACTGCAAGTAAAATAAAAGCCAAAATAAGTCTAGTGGTTGCATATCTTAAATGAACCTGTACAATAAGTCTTAATTAATAGTATTCAATAGACAAGTTTTAAGTCAAAATTTGAATGCTTTCTGTGCAGGAATACAGCTAACAAGGAAGTATAAGTCCTTATTTGGTGGCTATGTTATCAGAAATTAAGTCCCATTCCTTCTCTTTATAGGATTAGAATAGTGGTGCACTTGGTCAGACAAATTCTATTCCAAATCTCTATTCCAGCCATTCAGTTTAATTTACGTTAAAACAACATTTAAGGCAATCGAATTAGGAAGGCTGTGGTTCAGTTGTCTTTTTGTCTTCTTAATCAAGGAAATTAGAGTGACTTAATGTAAAGATAAAACTATCAAAACAAAATTAACCCTGGAATGTCAATTTATTGTCTTATGTACAAGGTCTCTATTAGGGTCTCCATTTAAGAGTTTCTTCTTTTTTTAATTTGTTTTTAATTTACTCAAATAATGTTCTTCAAATACATTTTATTTTAAATATTAGACATCTAAAACCACATAATATTTAGCTCTGTTAGTGTACTTTTTTAGGATGTGTTGGATTTGTACTATGATTTTCCAATAGATAGAAACTCAAAACTTTCAACACCACGTGTAATTTATTTTAGATGCAATTATCATACTAGATAAAGTACAAAGAATGACTTACCCACTTATAGTTTCAGAAATAACATTTCTAAAATTTACTTGCTAAGTTTTTTTTTTTTTTCCCCTCTTTTGGGTCACTATATATTTTTCTTCCTACTACAACTTTTTGGTTAGAAAGAAACAAATACTTCACACCCATGCTTCTACAGTCATGTGATTTTTCCATTCTTCTGGACTGATACTCCAGAAGACTTTCCAGATTCTCTATGCTCCCACCCCTAACAATCTTCTCCAAGATACAAGTTTGGCAGAAGAACTTCAGCATATAATTTCAGTTCCTTCAATTTTTTTTTAGTCATCTTTATATTCTAGTCCACTCAGAACAGAAATGTTGCTCTTGTGCAGAACTTATCATAATTTGACAGATTTTAACAACCCATTTAACTGAGGATCTACAGACATATTCTTCCATTAGTTTCATCAGTATAAACATAGTATTTTTTTTTTCATTGACCTGTCTCTTCTTTATTATTTCTTACAGTTTTTAGGTTATTCTATTGTTTCTGTCATTTAAAAATTTCCTGTCCTGAATGGTTTTGAGAGTTACCCACCTCCATATTTATTGCTATGATTTGTAAATTTTAAATCTTACTGATATCTGTCAATTTTTATAGCTAAAAGTATTACAAATATATTTCTTAAATTTTGCTAGTGATATAAACAGATATTCTAATAGACTGTATTAACAAAATAATTATTTGACTGTTATATACTTACATATAATTTCTTTTATTGTGTACTATTATATAATGGTATTTTGGGATTTCTTGACTCTGGTTGTTCAACATGTTCAGTTTTTTAGCTAATCCCCAATCATTTAAATTATATTTTGTAATATTCTCTAATATATGAAAAGTCCAATCTATGTTTACTTTTTTTAAATAATATTTTCAAGTGTTAAAATATTTTACTTATTTTTCTGTATAAACTTTAAAATGGTCAGTTGAATTCAATAATGTATTTGGGTTTTTTTTTTGTTTCCTTCCTGCTTTTTTCTTTTTTTATTTCCTTCCTGCTTTCTTTCATTTCTAAAATACTGACTGCCTGCCTATAATATCCCACGTGCTTATGTAAGCAACTGGGATACAATGATAAAAAGATATGAAGCCCCTGCTGGGACTCCCTTGGTGGTCCAGTGGGTAAAACTCCGTGCTCCCAGTGCAGGGGGTCTGGGTTAAGTCCTTGGTCGGGGAATTATATCCTGCATGCATGCTTCAACTAAACATCCCAAGTGCCGCAACAATGATCACACATGCTGTAACTAAAAGACCCAGCACAGCCAAAATAAATAAATAAACAATAAATAAATTAAAAAACAAAAAACAAAAAACAAAAACCTTGCCTTCTAAGAGCTTTATTTCTAATAGAAAAGGAAAGTCAGTTGGGGTAGATTATGGAGGGTCTTGAAAGCCTGAAACTTGACTGTATTCAAGACCATGAAGGTCACTGAATCACTTGTGCAGTACATCAAAACCAAGCCCATTGTATTTAAAGTCTTTGGGCATTTACTAGCCCTACTCCACCTGCAAGGACCTGAGCTTAAGAGTCCACCTCAGCCATCCTGATGATTCTTTCCTGCACCCATGTCACTCTCCATGCTAGTTCCAGCCACCAAGTTAAATACCCTGAGCAAAACCAGCCTTAACCACAGCATGAGCATGTATGTACTTCTCATTTGGTTTGAGATCAGAGAACTGCAGCCTACTGGAAAGTATATCCCATCTGTGGTTGACTGTACAATAGGTTTTCCCTGCTAAAGGGCAATATTTCTTTACCAGGGCATTGAGCAAAAGATCATAGTGACCATTACCTAAGAGAAGGGGCATGAGCTCCATTGGAAAGACATTCCTGAGCTGATGGCAGGCAGGATTAGAAATAAGGCTGAGGTGGATAAAGCTGCAGTTGATGCCATCCTCTCCCAAAATGTTATCTCTGCCAAGTACCTGAAGTCTTCCCACAACTCCAGCAGGTGAGGCACCCTAAAAGGTGTGTTGAGTCAGCCCTATGAAGGTTGTTACACCATCGGATTCCTTGTTCAATAATGACTCCTGTTCAGATGAAGAAACTAATTCCCTTTTCACTTTGAAAACCTCTGCCACACTGCTCTCCATAAATAAATACATATGTAATTGGGGCAGAAACACAGAGGAAGGCATACAAATATTTGAGACCTTTAATCCTCACAACCCAATGAGGTAGATATTATTATCCCCATTTAACAGTCAAGCAAACTGATCCTCAGAGATATGGAAGCTAAGAATAATTGGCCTGAGGTCAACAGCTAGTGAAGGACACAGCTGAGATGTGAACATGGCTTTCAGAGACCCAAGATTTTGCTCCAAACCGTGACACTTAGCTAGTTGGGCTAAGGGGTCCCCCACTTAGCCCAACACACCAGCTCCAGAATCATAGAAAGAGAAAAACCATTGGGATAGGGCCAACACAAGTACCAGCAAAGTGTACACCTCTCGGACAGCACCTCTCTGGTTGTCTTTTGTACACCTGCCCTGGGAATTTTCAATATAAATCTGCTAAGAAGAGGGGGAAAGGAATTTTAAAGTAGGTCAAAACATTCAGAAGCAATTGGCTGTGCTCTCTGCCTTCCAAAGCAATTTCTTTATTGTCCAACCAATCAATAAATGTTTAATAAGGTCTAGCACTGTACTAGGTACATAGTGTCAAAGATAAATACAATGATATGAGGCACAGTCTCTGCCAGTTTGAGGTGCACAATCTAAATATTTCTCAATAATTATTTCATGGTTAAAAATCAAATCTGGACATAGGTGTAGATATCTTAATGGACACTCTTTAAAATCAATATTTTAAAGGAAAACATATCCCACATTTATCAGAGTATGAAATTTCTTCTTAGTAATATTAACTTTGTTGTTATAAATGAAAAGTTACTTTTGTTAAAATTCTCCTCTTCTTCCTCCTTTATTTTGAATAAATATGGTTTGAAAAAGGAATTTTTTAACATTAGGAGGTAGAAGCTCTTAGGTACAAATTTGGCCAACAGCTGTCTGAGCAAAAGATCTGTAGACCACTGAGTGAACTTTGCTCATCTCCAGGTTATTTTGACTACTATTGGGTTGGCCAAAAATTTTGCTGGCCGACATGTTCTATTCTCTTTTTTGAATGGGTTCATTTTGGCTATTCTGGATTATTGTGTGCTGTATCTGAAGAGAGTTAGGTAACTTGTATTTTCACTTGTTAGCCACCTAAATTAGGAGACACTTCATCTGGAACTAAAATATATTAAAAATCCCTGGACTTTGAGCCTCGTATTATGATTGGAAGAGGTTTTGGGGATTAATTCCCTGCAGAGGGGAAGAGTTCTATTTTCATTTGGGAGAGAAATGAATATTTAAGACTAAGAAAGCAGACTGTGCAAAATCAGAGGTTTTTTTCCTATCATTTTCTCCTTCCCCTGTAAGACTATTTTATGTCCTATCTTTGCCGTGTCCCATTGTCGGGCTTGGCTATGTGTTTTACTTTCCTTGGTGGATTATACATATGTTTTAAGTCTTCAGTGTGCCTCTGTAGATTGATACAACCTCTTTTTCTTGTCTTCAGCCATCAAAAGGGGTTTGCTTCTTTCACCTGAAATTCAGAATATGAAGACATAAGGAGCAGGGCCAAATAGAGTCATTGTCAATTTGCAAATCATGAGTGAAAGATAAGTGTGACTATAACCACAGAGTCTGTTACAACAAAAACAGCTTTCTTATAGGCCACCTTGTATGATGATTTTTTTTTCTGTTTTTTGCTGTCATATTAGCTTGTAACTTTTTGTTTGTTTTAGTTGTAGTTTTCACCCAGATTTATACTTACTTTATCTATTTGTGTATTTCTTATTTTAACTGTATCACTCACTAGACCATTTGTTCAATGAAGACATGGACTACTGTTCCCACTGTGATCCTAAAGCCTAAAACAGTTATGTAGCAGATATGAAAAAGTATTTGTCAAAGTAATCATGATTGAAAGAATCCTCTCTTTAATGTTGTTGTTTCTCATACACAAATATGTATGATTAATATACACAACTCAAGGAGAAGTTCACACTGTATTAAAACAAACCTTGAATGTTAATGTTGCATTTTATTTCAATTTAGATGTGTTTAAACGTTATTTTCATATGTAGAGTTCAAGGTCTTTAAAGGCAGTGGCCATGAATCACATATCTGATATCGTTTGTATTTCCACATCCAGATAATATTTTCACAGTTCAATTACTTTATTTTTTACTTTGAAAATAAAGCTGGCTAGTCTAGTCTCTCTGATACTGTATGCCTACAAATATTTTTTACAGGATTTATTTATTTATTTTTTGATCATCCTTTCTGGTATGAAAGGGATACATCTCACTGAAGTGATCATCAACTGACATGAAGAAATATTACATCTATTCTCTGAAGCATTTTCTTCATTGCTTCAGTTGTTTCTTCTTTATCATTCAGTGCCGTTCTGAGTCTTTGGGGCTTCCATTCATTCCATTAGAGAATTCTGAATACTTCCTTCACTAGGATTTTAGCCCCTGTAGAGAAACAACCTGGTAAAATAAGGGTTGGATATGCTTTTCTATGATATAAAGCAGTGATTTATGGACCACACCATGGCAGATTAATTTTTTAAATTTTATTTTATATATTTCCTAAGGGTGGAAATACAGTTTTGTTCTCCGTTAGTATTCAGTTAAATATTCTCAAGTTTTCAAGTTAAACTGGTCTTATTCTTATAGATGCATATAATAAAAATACACATTATCTGAATAGTAAAATATACCACCATCCTTAAAATTTGTATATGTCTGTAGCATTTCTAGCTCTGCACACATTAGTTCATGTGGTCACAACACCACCATTTCAGAAATAAGAAAACCAAGGATTATAGAATTTAAGTCAGGTTTTTAAAATCATGCAAGATAGATAGGTGATAGATAGATAGATAGATAGATAGATAGATAGATAGATGGAATGTATATACAATCTATAACCCAAATAGGGAATTACATAGGGAAATCAGTGATATTTTTAGGTCTACTTGTGGTTCTAGTCACATTCTTTACTATAGATAAATATTCATGGAAATCATTACAATAATCTTTTCTTAGTAAAAGGAAAAGGAAAGCTTACATTTTAACTAACTAGAAAGATTTTGAACAATTTCTAAACTAATTTATCTGAGATAGATTATATTTCTATTCAACTAAAAAACTACCATATTTTCCTTTTTTAGAGAAATTTATTAATCTCTGTTCATGAATTTTATTTTTGTCTATGAAATACATATGGTTGTAAGATACTATACCACTTCTGGGAAGAAGCCTTATGATCCATCATGTGGAGTACTGACGGTGTCTTCTTACTTCCACCTCTGTGATCATGGAAGCCTGAATTCACATTGAGTCCCATAAGCCTTGATCCTTATGAATTTCAATAAACTGCATCCCTGGATGACCTGTGATAGACATGTAGAACAAGTGCTACATAAACATTTTTTAAGCTACTAAATTTGGAGATTTCTTTCTTTGTCATAGCATAGCTCAGTCAATCAAAGTTGATAGAGAACAATTTTTTTAAAGTTAAGATAAGTGTAAAAAAAATTTATGGCCATCACATAAATTCCCTGAATTTGAAGTGAATCCATCATTTCAAAGATGGATATGTTAAATCTGGACAGAGCTCACATTACACATTTCCTTCTTAAGCTTGGTATTATTATGACACTGTGCTGGCACATAAAATATTGAAAATTAGTTTACATTTTTATTTATTTAGATTAAATTTTATTAAGTGTGCAGCTGTAATATCTCGTATTGCCTACATTATGAGGGTAAAATTTTAGGAAAGGGCTATTGATCTCAAGAATGGTAAAAATAGATTTAAAAATACATTGATTTAAGAAATAACCAAGTCACAGACTAAGGACACTTCCTCATGCATGTTAAATGCATTTTCATGAATGCTTTCTAATTTGTCATTTACAAATTTAGAAAAAGTCTACATGCAAAATTTGGCCTATTGAAATAGGAGAAGTCTCTTTGTAAAAATCACTCAATGAATTATACTTTGTCAGAACAATATATATACACACAAACCTATTTGAAATAAAATTTATCTAAAAATATAAAATGCTCTAAATGAGATTCTCAACATGTCTATTTAAATGGAAGTGTTATAAAATTTAGATATATAAATTAGTTTTCAAGGCTTCAATAGCTATTTATAATTTGTTTTAAAATGAAAATAGATTAGTATCATTCAAGAAAAAATCGAAAATGTTTCCCTAAAATCACAAACGTGCTCTATAAAATATACATAACTTTTGTTCATGAAATACATCAACATGTCTTCTCCATGATAAAAGGTATTCAACCATTTTTTCCAGGCTTTATCCTTGTAAATTTTCCCAAATGAGTTTAGTCAATTGAAGAAAAATGAGTTATGTATTTACAGGTAACTCAAATTGACAAAACCTGTGTTGCTTAACGGTCCTCAATAAATATAGTTGCAATCAAAGATATGAGAGGTTGTATCGCCTGTGGTGCCTCTGATAATTAACCTGTGGATGTTAGAAAGAAGTCAATATGATAGCTGTGGTTTTTTTTTTTGACAGGAGACTAGAGAATTCTGAAACTATAAACATTATTATTAAATCATGCTTCAGTATGAACATAGGAGAGGTAAATATTAATGAGCCTTTTGTGAATGGATGAATTTACTCTCGAACAGACTTCCCATTCATAGTAAAAAGGCAGATTTATAGAAATAAAAAGTCTGCACTATAGGCAAATACTTCTGAAGTACAATTAAATCACATTAATATTGAACACAGCAATGTTAACTCCAGAGAGATTTTGAACCATTGCACTAGCATTTAGGAAGTAAGAAGTGTTTTCTAGTTTCTATGCTGGACTGTATTTCTCCCAGAAAGCAATGTCTCTGATAAATGATGTGGACATTTTAGTTTGCTCTTTTGCTTCTCTGAGACTGTCTAATATAAGCCCTTTTATCAAATCCTGCTGCATGTGATGCAGGATCCTGCTTTTTTTTATTTTCTTTTAATCACAAAGTTTGAAAGTTTGATGAAACTTTTTATCCTCTCCCAGCTAAAATGGACATAATGACAGACCATTGCACACGTATTTTCAAGGGGTTCATGAAAACCCATGAAGTCCGTCCTGGACTTTCTCATCATTAGAGAAATCCTGGATATGGTGGTTTTAACTGTTTTTCAAACCTGTTCAGGCAAATGGTTAATTTTTGGTCTGAAGTTTGCCTCCAGACCCAGTATGCTTGGAATGACTGGATTTCCATTCTTGCAGCACTGAGGTACAGATTATACAAGTTGAAAAAAGTACAAAATAATAACTGTCAGTTTTTATCTGGTTTTCAGAATTCTTCACAGGGACACTCCTGATTGAGGAGTTGCAGCTTCACTGGTAGGTATAGTCTTGGCACATGTGCCCAGGGGAGGGCACATGAAAAGCATGGTATATACAGAAGTCTAGAAGGGAAAGGTGACTTCCCTGAGCTGAAGTAGTCTGCGTCTGTTTCAAGTTTCTCTTTTTGACAAGAGAGGAGAGAAGTAGAGTGAAGTGCCTAGGAAACTATGCTTGACATGTTGTGGGACTTCCCAATATAACTCTTTTTTTTCTCTGAGTTGCTTTGCTTCCTTATATTGTCTAAATCTAACTAAACTGGTGTAAGGAAGATTCTCAATGAATCTTTTGGTCAATTCTAAATCTAGGTCCACTGATGTCGATTTGATGGTCCTGTAGAAACTTTTAAATACAAGAATGCATGCTCTCTCAAATATGTTTGAAGTTCCCTAGTCATGTCTTGCAATTTTTAATTTTTTTTAAGTCTATGCATATAGTATTATATGTGCTTGCTTATATTTCTAAGATGGGTAAAATTACACTGCAGTACTGCATTAGGGTTGTATCTATTTGTTTCCAGATCCACATTCCATGATAATGAAACTGTTCAGTCCAGAAATCTTGCTGAAATACTGAAAAGTGGCAGGGTTGGTTAAAGCCTGGATAAATCTTGTTCCTTTTTCCTGAAACCTGACCTACAACATAAAGGGGGCATGTCCTGGCAGTGAGAGATGGAATGGAATAGTCTTGATATCTTGAGAGAACAAAGCAGCCTTTACAGGTTTGTGCAAAATATACTTTGGAAAAAGCACAGCCTATCAATATGAAGGGTTGGGGGGGCATTAAGTAAAGAGAGGACAATGAAGTTGGAGTGAAGGGAGAAATTGTAATTTCAGTAGAGGAATGTCAAGACTCTCATGAAAATGGGGAGAAGGAAGGGGAGAGATAGATGGAGAACAAGGGCTCAGCTATTTCCTAGAGATGTCTTCTTTTCCCTATGACTTTCCATAGGGAAAAGATTATAAAACATCTTTTACTCAACACTGCCTGAGTCTATCTCTGTTCTTGCAACTAGGGGAAAAAAAGTCTTACCAGAAGAAAAAGAGTCATTTTAAGAAATATTTTGTGTTTTGTGTTGAGAAGCCCGAGTGAATTAAAATGGTATCCAAGGGAAATTATTTTAATAAGGCATCATTTATTAAAATGTTTTGCAAAAGAATACATGCCTCCATGATCAACACTACGTTAACAGGTATAAACCTTTATTTTTGACTTAGGAAAGATAACTCTGCTTTTTAATTTCTTTGCTTCCTGTTGAATCCTTGATTTCTTTCAATATATAAAAATTATAAAAATGATTATACTTAATTGTAGTTATCTCTTTATGGATAATATTGTGATCATTTGATTATTTTCGATCTTTATAAATTGATGCTATGTTTCTCACAGACAGGATGATATCATTTATTTTGGTGTGTGCAGAACAAATGGAAGATGCTTATTCAATATTTATTTAATAAATAAATAAATTGTTCTATTTGTAAATTTACTAACACATTTTTACTTATTCTCATTTTCTAGAGGATTTATTTCAAAATATAGTAATTTTTACACTAATGGAAAAAAATTGGTTATCATCCATAAAAACGTGGATGTGAAGAAATGAAATGGGAAAGGAAACACATATCAGAAAATTATTTTTCTTTTCCATCCATTAGGAAGCTTTGGCACTCATACTTACAATTCACTCTCCACAGGAAAATATATATTTTATTTCTTGTCTTTCTCCTGTAGTTCAACAAACAATAGAGTTTGTGTCAATCACTTCTTAGTTGGAAACCTTTTTGAAAGTGTATGAGGAATATTTTCATAAATAAAACATATCCGGTTAGCTTAACTACTCTATATGTTTATCTCAAGAAGTAATCTAGAAAATGCAACATTTTTTAGTGTAATTAGTATTAATAGGTTTAACCTTTTCACTACTACAAAAGTTGAAGGAAATCAAGGAAAATGAGACCTTTTCAGATGATCTGGAAACAATACTTTTTTGGGGGGAGGAAGGATTGTGTTGATTGTTACACATCAGCAACTTATTTTGTAAATACTTAGCTAAAAAAGTGTTTGACCATTCAAAATAAGTCTTAATACAAATATAACTCTAATTAGCAATGTTCTACTTTATTGTTATGCTGATTTATATTATGCTAATTCTATTTTTTTCTCTTCTATTCCACTATTCTATCATTATTATTTCCAAGCTTAATAAACTTGGTAATACTCTGTCTAAAAATCCAAAATGGCTAGAAGAACAAAACAAAATAAACAAAAATAGGAAACAGGTAATAAAATTGTTGAAGTTCAGGACCAATATATAGTACTTTAAAATAAGATATAATTACCTTAAAATTAGTATAAAAGGTCATTAGGTACCAAGAACTGTGTGATAATTATTTTAACTTGGAGATTTGAATCCCCAGTTACTCACAAAGAATATACTTCTAAGTAATGTGAGTATGAGTCCAATGGTTTTGCATTCTTAATACTTATCTTTTCTCTGTTTCTCATATTTTCCCCCCAAGAGGGAAGCCAACATTTAATAATGTCTGTTTATCGGATATGACACACATAAGTAGTGTGCTGGTAAATTTAACTGGCTTTAGGAAAGGAAAAGCATGTGTAGTGTTGGCCAATATTCATCTTATAAATACTCTTACTGTTAAAGGATGAATTGTGTCCCCTCCAAAGATATGTTGCAGTCCTTACCTCCAGTACCTCAGAAAGTGAACTTTTTTGGAGGTAAAGTATTTGCAGAGGTAATCAAGTAAAAATGAGGTCAGTAGGGTGAACCCTAATTCAAAAACAATAGTGATTCTCAAGAGTGAGATTACTGAGTCTAATGTTTAGTAGATATATAATTTAATGAAACAGTCGTTGATGGCTTTCTAAAATTACTTTAAAACTTGGACTCAGATACAGATAGGTACTCAGGGAGAACATCATGTCATGACTGAAATTATGCTGACACGAGCCTAAGAACTACCAGAGGCTTGGACAGAATGTCATAGGGAAAAGCAACTCTGACTCCATATTAGATCTGTTTCTTTTACTTTAACCTTTGTATTCTACTGCTTTTGCTTTGAGTTCAGGATATTGCCTATAGCCTGAAATATACAGAATAGCCCATTTGCAAGGCTGTGACATTTAAGGGTATAACACTTTCCATCCATATAGAGATAAAAAGTTGCAGAACAGACAATAACGTTTGTCTTGTTGGAGGTTTACAGGTTGTGACCTGACCTAGGTGGACAGCTGCAAGAACAAAGGATTCCTGCACGAAGTGTGCAACAACCCACCACGCCCCTCTCTCACATGGCCTTTAGAAATGCTTTGCTGAAACCCTTCAGGGAGTTCTGGGTTTGGCGGGCACAAGCCACCCATCTCCTTGCATGTCACTGCAATAAACTTTTCTCTGCTCCAAAATCCGACATTTCTGTATTGTTTGGCTACGCTGTGCGCCATCTACATGAACTTGCATTCAGTAACAGGAAGACTGGAAGGACTGCTTCCCCAGCACCATTGGAGGAGATAGCCCTGGTAACTTCATCATAGACTTCTAGCCTCTGGAACTGTGAGGCCACAGATTTCTGTTGTTTAATCCTGTCAGTTTGTGCTATTTCATTACCACAGCCTTAGACAATGAATACACTCATTATGTCTGATTTCAGACTGCCAACATGGAATCTTGAAAATTTAACAATTCACTCACTCTCACAAACCATTATGAGTCAGTTTCAGCACTCTTTTAGACCATTACTATTACATGTTTTTTAATAGCAATTTTTATTTGTTCCACCTATTTCTTAAATATTCTTCTAAATTTTCTTTTAAAAATGATGAGTGATAAAAAGAAAAAAAAAAACACTGGATGAAAAATCAGAGACTTTCTTAAAGAAGTTATGTAAGTAGAACTTAAATGATGTGTTTATTTAGTTAGACTGAGCTGTGGAAGAAGAGATCCAGGAAAAAAATTACTATATATTAGTAAACTATAGATTAAATGAAAAAAATGTTGCAATCTAAAGAAATTTTTTAAAAATAACAGATAATAGGGCTTCCCTGGTGGTGCAGTGGTTGAAAGTCTGCCTGCCGATTCAGGGGACGTGGGTTTGTGCCCTGGTCAGGGAAGATCCCACATGCCGCAGAGTGGCTGGGCCCGTGAGCCATGGCTGCTGAGCCTGTGCGTCCGGAGCCTGTGCTCAGCAACGGGAGAAGCCGCAACAGTGAGAGGCCAGCGTACCACAAAATAAAATAAAATAAATTTTAAAAAATAGCAGATAATAAACACATCATTCAATAAGTAGATCTGTATTTCATTGTTTAGCTTGGATCTTCTTTCCCATCTTTTAATTTTCAACTTTTAGTTATTTACTTTGCTTTAACTGTCAATTGTTTTTGCTTTTTTCCTTCTTGGAGACAATTCCTTTTGTATCACTTCATGTGTATAGATAAGCACATATGGTACTTGAATATATAACATTCATGGATGCTACATATTCAAATATCACACATGCTGGGTTTTTAAAAAATCCTTAACGCCCACAGTTTTATGTATTAACTGCCCATTTTTATGATCAACATTAAGAACCTTGTGTATACAGTCAATGTCTTTATAGGTATTCTCAACAACACTAAAAGGACATAATATAATTATTTCAGAAAGTACTATAATTATTTAAAAGATAAGAAGACTGAGAAACAGAGAAGTTAAGTAAATTTTCCAAGGACAAACAAATAGCCAGTATTGGATTCCAATATTTTAGAATCTGCACTCTAAAAAAAAGCACAATATGCTGTATATCATTTTCATTATAAACCAGTAGATTTATTTCTTAAGATTTGATTCCTTGGAGTAAGATTACTGAGTATAATGTTTGGTGGATTTTTAATTTAATGAAATAGTGCTAGATGGCTTTCCAAAATTACTTTATTGTTTTATGTTTCTTCCTCATTTTCCCATATTGCTTTAAGAAATCAGTTTGTTTGTTTGTTTTCAATTTTTGCCATTCTGGTATGCAATAAAGTATATCTCTTTGTTTCATTAATTTTTTTTTCTCAGATTTAGGAATATGGGCAACTTTGTCTAGATCAGTAGATATTTGATTGATGTTATTCTGAATTTCCTGTTTAATCATTCATCCATTTTTTATTCAGTTTGCATATCTTATTAAATTCATCTTCGTACACCTCATAAATATATTTTTCAATTCATTTTCTTTTTAATAGCTATAGATATCTCTTGATGTGCATTAAATATGTAATCAAAAGTTTATTTCATCTTTTATAGCTCCAGATTTGGTCTATTCATTAAACACATCAAGTCCACAACTCAAAATATGGAAAGGAATATTACTAATAATTTTGAAAATCTCTGTTTGCCACTATCTGATTGCATTCACCCATATTCAGTAATAACCACTCCTTTGAATTGCCTATTAATCAGGCTTTAATTTTCCTCTTTACTTTTATAAAATATGTATCTATTCTTAAGCTTTATGTTGTTTAATTTTGAATGTTGTGAAAATTCATATGGATAAGTTTGTATGTTTCCCTGGTTAATTGCTATTTTCCAATTAAATTTTTTTTGTGTTGTTACACTCAGTATTTTTTGAATATCCACAAATTTATTGGTCTATTTAAATGACAAGTGATGGGATGATGTTCTTAGTACAAGTGCTTCATTCTCATAAACAAAGTTGCTATGTCTCCTCTAAAACCTAGCATCTGTGTGCAATGTGCCTCTTCATTTTACTAGATAAGGCCAAATTGTTATTTAAAAGTATTGCTTTTCCCCTTCTGTGAAATTCCTGTTCATATCTTTTTCCAGCTCACAATTTACTCTTTAGCTTTGTGTGTGTTTTTTAAACTAGCCTGTCCCACAATTTTTTTTTTTATTTTAAAAAGTTTATTAAGTTCCCAAATATCTAAATTTCTGTATGTATATTAATTTATTTTGATATTTTTCAAGATATTAATTATATTTAATTTAAATTCTTGTTTCCATTTCTTTTACTATCTTTCCTTGGGCATTGCACTATCTCTGGATTTAGTCTGAAACAGCTTTTTTTGACATTGGTTTTACTAAACTCTTTATTATTAATTGGATGTTCCTATTTTTTATTTGCTAATAGCTCCTAGCCTCTCTGTGGTGGTTGGATCTGAGTGGGGGTGTCTTTCCCTGTTGATTCTTTCATAGGAAAGGTGAATAACTCACCTTCTGTATATGGTGGGTCCTCATCACTTGGGAAAAAAATTCTAATCACTGCAATCTCAGAACTCATAATTCATAAAGCCTCTTTCTTTCTTGTTTTATTTTTCTAATATTTTTTTGCTATCCATTCTTTAAAATTTAAGTCAAATCTCAATTTCCTCATGAAGCCTGATTATGCCAGCTAATATACACCTCTTCCACCAAAGGTATTCAAAGTGCATACTCTCTCCCAGCTTTTAGAACATACTACCTTTTATTCCTATGAATGTTTCTACTCTCAATGTTGTATTTTTCCATTTATTAAATACTCCTCCAATACTTAAAATTGTATCTCAAAAGTTTGCATTTTCAGTTATTTTGGTGTTGCTGGTGGTGGTAGTGATTTAATATGTAGGCAATACATCTTCACTTTGCCCTCTGTAAAATTTTGCATCACCTCCATAGGTACACGAAAGACAACATCTGTAGCTTCATGTTGAATTCCAACTCATGTTTTACTGATTTGGTACGTTGCTCCTCATAAATAATGAAAAATAGTGTACAATTTAGGTCAAGTCCATTGAACTAGTGTTAAAAGATAAACTGCAGCATATTAAAAATTTTAAGAGTTTATTTGGCAAAAATCCAGCAGTATTCATTCTAGCAGATAGAAAGGAACTCAGAGAGGTTGTACAAAATAAGAGTTTTACAAGCAGAAGGGAGCAGGAATAAGGAAGTTATACTAGGTAAAAGGGGGGATTGTTATGGCAAGGTTACTTTCTTTTAGAGGATGGCGTGTGTCTAATAAGCAGATTACCTAACTAGGGCTAATCAGGTGATTCCTGATTAACTGGTTTAAGATTCCATTGCTGGGAGAGCTGAAACTGTAATAAAATCTCAATTTGTTAATGCAGGGGTTAGCATAAGTGACACCATTTTGGGCCTGTTGTTTTTAACAATAGAAAAGTTATATTTTTGGAGCACAGTTGTTGTAAGTACTTTCATATTCTTTTTAACTTCATTTTATTAAATATTTCATTTCTTTCTAACTATAAATTAAGATCGATTACCAAGGTGAAAACATTATGAATTCTAATTTTCAATAAGAAATTTAGAAAAGACTTTTTATAAAGAATAAAAATTATCTAATATTTAAAGGTAATTCAAAATACCTGGTTGAAAATGCATTCTCCATTTTTTTTTCCTTTTTCAATTTTAGAGTTTTTGTTTTATGCAATTAGAAAACTACGAATTTTTTGAAATATTTTTCAAATGGTGACAAATTTGCTTCTTAATCAGTCCAATGGTTTAATCTAATTTACCATTTACTGAGTTGATTTTTAACTCAATATAAAATTCCTTAAATGTCAGCATATGATTAAATAATAATTTAAGTGAGAAGTGATTGCAAAATAACTTTTAGTTATTTGGAGAGATTTCTTTTTTCAAATTAGTGTCCTGAAAATAAGGCTTAGAAAGCAGAAGTGTGGGTTTAATGTCTTCAGGTATCTTATATATTATGTTCTATTAATCTTCTTTGGTTAAGTGAAAAACAAAATACAGTTTACAAATAAACATGTGAACAATATATTATAGGAGATCTAAGCATAAAATAAACTCACCTACAGATTACCAAAAAGGAACACATTAGAACAAATTAATACTAAACAGAAATCAGAAAAGCTTGAGCTCATAGTTTTCCACATCATTAAGGATATCTCAAATAAAACAGTTGTGCTCTATCTTTCTGAATATATGACTGACTTTTTATTTTTTTATATATATCTGTGTAGATGTATTTTTTGATTATAAAGCTTTGGAGGAAGTAATAACCTGACTCCATCAGAGTCTCACTTCATTGCCCTCATTTCCTTTTGCTTGGCCTTAAGATGAGGGACTTAGACTTAGGTAGGAAATATTTTCATTTTTTTATATTATATTTTCTCTTATCTTTAATGTCAGGAACTGATGTAATTTTTTTAAGGTGTCATATTTGTCTGCTGGAGATGTTAGATAACATAAGTAAGGGCATCATTCACAATTGAGAACTTAGTTTCTCTGTCTTGCAACCTTCAGACGTTGTAAATCCACATATTTCTCCACCATTATAACAGGTGAAATTTTGTCCAGGCTGTTTTTGGCTTTCCTTACAGAATTTTCACTCATTCCTGAATATCTCCTGGAAAGACCTCTGCTTGCCTGCTATTTATACCTCCTTGCATATTAAAAAATATTTTTATTATTATGAGAGGAAAGGAATTGTATCTTCAGACAAATTGAAAAGAGTGCTCCCTCTGGCATGGCCCATACAATAGAATTTAGGCCTAATGAATTGACCACTTTGACCAGACGCTAAGGTGCATTTAACCACATGGACAAGTGGTCCAGTCTTCTAAGTATTATTAATATTGTACTTAGCTTTGAGAAAAGCTTTAGGCTGATTTTAAACTGGCTACTCTTTGGCTGGTGAGTGCTAGAGAAGGTCAATAAGTGAGTGACAAGCTCCTAGATGGCTTTAGGAACCTGAGTAATGAGGAGTACCCATCCCAATCACATGCTTACTGGAAAAAAAAAATAGAAAAAAGAACAAAACAAAAAGAAAGACAGGAAGAAAGAAAGAGAAAAACACACTTTGACATATTGATTTTGGGGAAGACTATGGCTTTTGATTTAAGGAAGATAAATTGCATTGCTTTTACCACTGCTTTGCAGACAGCTGTTGAGATGCAAATCTCCTCCTTCTTCCATCTTTAATTCAGTAGGCACTTAGAGACCATAGTGCAGAATACCTTACTTTTTCCCCTCCTGACTTACCTTACCTCACTCCCTCCCCCTTTTTTATTCTGTTTTTTGCCCAAGGTGTCTGACCTGTAGGTAACTGTGTTGTCTTCTAGTTTCTGATTGTGTCTGGCCAAAGGGTAACCAAAGAAGGGAATGAGGCCAGGCTGCTTTTTCCCAGCTTGGGTTTCCTATTGCCTCCAGCTGGCTGAGGCTCAACCCAAGTTCAAATGGACTCTTACTACATATCTCTCCTTTCCCTTCCATACCAGGGATTCTTATGTCTACAATTGTATAAATAGTGCTTGATTTGCAATATGATTCAATAATTATTTAGAATACCATTTATACATACATGACTAAGACTCTGGTACATATTTTTGGAAATTTCACAATATAATCTCATAATGTAATATTATAATCAAAACATTATAATATCCACTTAGGTATTGGGATATGCAATATAAAATATATTTTTTTCAATTACTAAACAGAGGAGATAGGAGGAAAACACTGAAGTGAAATGAAAGAAAATTTTAAAACAGTGAGAAATTCACTTTTGATTCTCTAATTTGTATAATTTCCTCTTATTCAATAATGTTAGGTGATATTTTAGGTTCAATAGACATGAAAATCATTTGATATTTGAATGATGCATAAATTCTTTTCTACCTTAAGAAAAAATGAGTGCTCCTTTTTGCAATACATAAAATATTGGCTGAGATTATGTATATTGTTAATATAATTGATAATTGGTCATCTGATACAGATCTATGACCACTGGAGAACTTTGAACCATTGGGGCTTTTAGATATATAATAACCTTAAAATATAGTCTTATATTTAATTTATTGGAAAAAACTACAGAGCTGCCGGAGTTGGGCATTAATATCAGGTTTTTATGTATTATAAATTATTCCAAATTAGATATGAAATAGTACATGGCTCAGAGGTCAATTGAAAATCTGTATTCACTAAATCTACATTTTACATGCATTTTATACATAAATTTTGTATTTTATAAAATATAAAATTTTATTTTATATGTTTTACAGCATGGCTATTTGGAAGGTACTCCCTTTAAGTTGTATGAAATTGACAGTCAACATTCTGAATTTTACTCCAAATTTCCAAGCTATACTTTTCAAATATAATTCCTGACATTCCTCAATTCTTTATAAATATACACTGTACATGATTTATAGAGGCAAGAGTGTAAGCAGCAAATTTTGCACTTTCTGCTTTTAGTACTTTTTGAGACCTTTGTTCTATAGAAAATTTAGTCTACTGGATATGAGATGTATATCAATAAATATTTACAATAATGTCTGATCTGTGCTAAAATAGAGGTGAAAATCCTAAGGGAACATACACTAAGAAGCAATAAATTAACAGTATTAAAAATAAAGTTTACAGAACAAAACTCCGAAAGTGAACTCAGGAACTGAAGCTTGGATTACTTGAAATTATTGGCTAATGACTTAAAATCTACCAGATGTAATACTAAATGGAAATTATACCTTATCTTTAACTTGAAATAACTAAGAGGTATTTCACTAGATTTGCACCCCCGATAAGTATTGGAAAAATAGTATGGTAATCCACTTCTGCCTGAACAAAGTCTTAAAGGATGAACTGAAATTTCGTGCTGAACAGAACAGTGATGAATATTTATGTCACAGTATACCTCATGAGCAAAAACATAGGAAGATGGAACCGCACACTTTTTTTGGATAATTTCAAGTAAAATAAATTTTACCAGTGCGTGCATTGCAAAGGGAGGAGCAAGGAGGAAGTTAGTATCAAATCAAAAAATAAGGAATGTTCTGTGTAAATTATAATATGCTATGTATATGTTATTTATTTTGATTATTTATGTCAAAGCATTACTGTAAAGATTAAATCACACAGTATAAACAAATTCCTTTTGATCTTAGTTTGCATTTGTATAGAGATTATACAATATAGACAATGTGCCCATCCAGGAAATAGGAATAATGAGTTGTAAATTATATTTTACATCCTTATGGAAATTTCTAATCATGATAATTAAAATTTTCAGACAATTCAGTATGTTTTTCATCTGACTGGAAATAGAAACAAGGTCCAACAATGTTTATATTTTATATAATGATTATGTTTTCACTCAAAATTAATCATTATTTAAATACAATTTTGTGGGCTTCCCTGGTGGTGCAGTGGTTGAACATCCGCCTGCCAATGGAGGGGACACAGGTTCGAACCCTGGTCAGGGAAGATCCCACACGTGGCGGAGCAACTAAGCCCATGCGCCATAACTACTGTGCCTGCACTCTAGAGCTCGTGGGCCACAGCTGCTGAAGCCCACGCGTCTAGAGCCGGTGCTCCACGACAAAAGAAGCCACCACCATGAGAAGCCTGCGCACCGCAACAAAGAGTGGACCCCGCCTGCCGCAACTAGAGAAAGTCTACATGCAGCAACGAAGGCTCAATGCGGCCAAAATAAAATTAATTAATTTAAAAAATAAAAAATAAATATAAATTTGTATTTTTCAACATGACACAAGAAGTAGAATTTTCATATATATCAAAATTTTCTAATAAATAAACTCATCATTTAGTTTATAAGAGTATACTAGGTAAAGTTTTTAGCTGCAAGCAATGGAAATTTACTCAGCTTAACTTGTTTGGAAAAAAACTTGGATAGAAAAATCCCAGGTATTTTACAGAGTTGAAAGAAAGAATGGAGAGCCAGGATTAGCAAAAAGCAACACCAGGCCCTTCAAAGGGCTGTGCATAAAAAATTACTCAACAATCCCACTAGGGAGCCTCAACCACAAGTAATGAACTTCTGCTTTATTTGCTTCATCATTGAATCATGTATCTCAAGAACGAAAATCCCAGGAAAATGAGTCAGATTGATCTAATGTAGTTCTCTCACCTCTTGTCTATGTAAAGGCACAAATACTCTACTCAAAGGGAATGAGATAATTCCTTAGAAGGAAATCAGGGTACTCTTTTCAAAATAGTAGGCAATAGATACTGGGTCATCAATATACAGAAAAGTGTCACTACATGGAAAAGGAACGTGAATCCTCTTCTTTAAACTAAGAACTAGCCAATTAAATATGAAATAGGAGAACTAAGAATAGTTCTTAGTTCAATAGAAAAACTGAGCTCATTAAATGTAAACCTCAACTCTTAATGTAATAATAGCCTTGAAGATAAGGGACAAATTTAGAAGAAGGTTCTTTAGTGATAATGAATTGAGGTTAGAAGAGGAGCATGATAAATATCAAAAACCTATTCAAGACATGAGCAGGTAGGTCTGAAAAGCCATATATTGATTGCATCTATAATTCTCTTATGGTACTGAGAATTAGAATCCTAACCCTTTAGGCTGGGAAAAATGGTTGATACCATGCAATGGCATCATGATACTATACAATAAATCATGTACATTGCATGGAGAAAATGCCCAGATTATGAAAGCCATCTACCATGGGTATAAGAGAAGAGGTTATGGGAACAAAGATGGGAAAATTACTTTTGGGCTTTTGTTACCATTTCTGTTTTCATTTTTATTCATGTACACAGTAAAAATATTGAACTTCTTTTTAAATTACCCAATTAAATGATTTAATTAAAACATACAGATATTCAGACAAATTTTATATCTGGTCCTCAGACAAGCTATAGTAAACTATAAAAAGGGCCACAAATTTGTTATGTGCTCACACCCAAGCCTTTGTAATATGATGTTGCAGATTCCCTCCTCATGAGATGGAATCTGTTTCTATACCCATTGAATCTAGGTATGACTTACTTTGGCCAAAGAGCTAGTAGCAGACCTGAAGCAAGCAGAGGTTTGGAAAACGCTTTTGTATTGGGTATTTTTATTTTTTGCTCTTGGAACCTGTTGCCAAAATGTGAACAACACAGCTACCCTCCTGGATGATGAGAGATACACAGCCTAGTTGTACATGCCACCTCAACCAACAGTCATACAACCTCTGGAAACACAGCTGCTTCATTAACCATCAGCTGAACACAAATGCATGATTGAACCTAGCTAAGCCATCAACTGATTCTGGCCCTAACTGCCAAAAAGGAAAATTGTTATGGAATAAATATTTGTTGTTTAAAGCAGCTAAGTGTTGGGAAGTTTGTTTTACAGCAAATATTGACTTCATAAATCTGTTATGGGTTGAATTATTTCCACCCAAAATTCATATGTTGAAGTCCCAACACCTAGAACATCAGAATATGAGCTTATCTGGAAATAAGATTGTTGTAGATATAATTACTTAAGTTAAGGTGAGGTCTTAGTGAAACAAACTGGGCTCACAATCCAAGATAGCTGGTGTCCTATAAAAAGGGGAAATTTGGACATAGAGACACACAAAGGGAGAATGACACATGAAGATGAAGGCCGAGATCAGAGTGAAGATTCTATAAGCCAAGGAACACAAAGTATTACTAACAAACCACAAAAGCTAGAGTAGGGTGATGGAATTGATTATTCCTCACAGCTCCCAGAAGGAATCAACCCTACCAACCCTTTGTTCTCAGACTTCTAGCTTCCAGAACTATTAAACAATAAATTTCTATTATTTAAGCCACCTAGTTAGTGGTACTTTATTATGGAAGCTCTAGCAAACTAATACACAGACTAAACTCACTTTTATCATGAAAAAAGTGAGCTTTTAGTTACTATTTCCTTTGCTGGGAGAAGAATTTTATCACTTTCTCTTGCATTCAATTTCTAGCTCTAGATTTGCCTTAGCAGAGATTCCTTGACCACATAATACAAATTATCCTTCCTCTATCCATCCTCTACTAGCTACTTTTATTTCCTTTATTATACTTATCTCTATCTAAAGTTACTCATAATCTTTGTTTACCTATTTTTAAATCTCCTCTACTAAAAAGTAAGCTTCATGGAAACAGACCCCTTTATTGTCTGTTTTTATTACTGTATCCATAAGGCTTAGCATATCGGGTCTTTAATAACTATTAATCACATAAGACAATATATAGATAAGCCAGAAAGCACTTAAATAGGTTATCTTATAATTAAACATTTAACCTATGTAACATATTTTACTTCAAGTCTACTCTGGAATAATCTTATCACATGCATGTAGTATGATTATTTAATTAGAAATCCATGTAGAATTTATATATAACTTATTAGTAATGTAGCTAGAAATAATCTTTGGGATTTTCCTTTCCTCACCTCTTAGATATAATTTTCTCTTAATGACTGAGGTGCACAAATGTAATCTCTGGAATAATTAAAATATTAATTATTAGGATATAAAGAGAGTCAACAATTGACATAATTGAATCTAGCAGAAATTTAAAGGAAATCCTGAGGGATGCTGTGAAAAGAGATTAGAACTTAACAATAGAACTAGAAAGAGTGAAGAATAAGAGAAATATAATCCTCTGTATCCCCCCTCATTAAAGCTGAATAAGAGACACCCCCTGAGGAAAAGTGAAGGGGAAGGGAGTTGCTGGGTGACATTGGAGAAGCATGTGTTGGGAGTAAGATAGAAAAGAAACAGTCAGAATTGGCAGACTATTAAACACCATCTGGAGCATATCCAGTAGTGGGAAATAGAAGAAATACTATAAATTCACTCATTTTCACTTCTGTGAATACCACACACAACCCACACAGATGTGCAGTTCTTCTTGACATGGACATTTGATTGTCACCTGCTTGATTTCTGTGAATCTTACAGGAAAAAGCCACCTTCTCTATCTATGCCTAAATGGCCTTCCATCAAAATCTCCCCAACAAAATGGTTCAACGTATTTTAAGCATCTCCCCACAAACAAGTTGAGTTTCTGGACATTCAGAAGAGTTGACCTAGAGTAAAAACTGAAGCTCCAGAATCTGTTCTCTGATATTATGGCTTAATAAGAGTGGATTAAGATAAACAGATAAAAAATAGACAAACATACATCATTAGAATTATAGGATATGAGCATTAACTACTTAGATAAATAACATTGTGAGGATGCTATTTAAAAAAATATACTGATCTTCTTGGCACAAAAGAAAATCAGAGTTTCTTATATAGATAGGGTCATGACCATTAGTTCCATTCTTTCAAACTATGTAGTCTTCTCTTGAAGCAGCCATGTACAGAGACCTTAACAAAAATAATTCATTCTAATTTAGGATTTGGGGTCCCTTCAGAGATACTTGATATGACACAAAATCATAGATGTTCCCTTCATATGTCTTATCCCATTAGCTAGAAATAAAATACATTTTCATCAAAAATAATTTAGTCTGAAAAGTTGTAACCATATTTTACCTTAACCCATAAGTTACCTAAGATAATTTAAAAATTACCACCCACAATGACTGCATATATGAATATCTCTGATGTCCATACCTAGTCATATTTATACCTGAATATTTCTATTTTTAAAGAAGATATTCATATTGAAATTGCATATAACGAATCATACCTGAATACCTGAATATCTCTTCTTTTAAAGAAGGTATTTATATTGAAATTGCATGTAATGATGGCTATTTTTATTTGTTTCCCAGAACAAAGATGCTATCAAGCTAAAGGAATATTGAAACCACTTCCTCTTGAATCTATATACACTAAATGCACTTAGAGATTATGTGTGCAGGTGAGAAGGGATGTGTACACTAAAAATATAAAGTTCAATATATATACATAACATCTATGTATTTCTATGTAGGTAATATCCAGATACTATGTGTGTGTGTGTATATATATATATATATATATATATATATATATACACACACACACACACACACACACACATAAAAATCAATATATCACATGCACAAATATGCACAATTCCATCTTGTAGGCTTCACCACAGATTTAATAATGTTATGATCCATTTTGGAGGAAGACACTATAGACTCAAATGGATTGGCCCAATTTTATAATGGTATGGTATAAACCAACTCAAGAATACATTATAAGGCATTATATAATAAATGGCACACACAACATGAATACCAGTGGACTCTATCTTCTTGGATACTACAGCCTTAATAATAGAAACATTGAGAGTAACCACCAGCATTTGATCATTACTTATTAAAAATTATTTATTTCCTACTGAATAACCCACACAGAAAATTTTAAAAATAAAGGTTGAAGTTCCAATATTTACTCCTCTCAACACATATTCCCCTTTACATATACCCCAAAGGGGCCCTATAGAAGTTGGGAAGAATTTTGAGAGGACAATTTTATTTTTAGAGAGTTGCTTAAGCCACCATGAAAATTTTAACCATATTTTTGGATTGTATAACAAGCAGTGTGTAATAAATCACTGTTACCCATATTTCCTGAAGGTCAGTTTCTTAATCTATTAAAAATTTAGACCTAGTTTACTTCAAACCAAATCAAATTAACAGTAGTGTGTGTGTGTTTGTGTGTGTGTGTGTGCACACGCCTGCTTGTGAGAGCATTCATGTGTATTTTGTTAGTCAAAATTTAAAACCTGTTGTAGGAAACAACAGTACATTTTCTCCTGGCTTTCTGTGGAAAGTCTCTTCTCTACTTCAGATTCTTTATCTTTAAAAACAGCCTCATTTATTTGTTTTTGTCCTTATCAAAAGTCATGAGAATTAAGGTCACAAACACACACACACACACATTCATGAGACACATGTATAGATATAGATATAACTAGATAGATATAGATAAATGAAAAGATATATTTTAAAGAGCATTGTTGTGGACTGTGGCATTTTTGAAGGACAAACATCAGTATCAAATACTATAGAAGCCATAGTTTAAATCTTAAATATGGATTTATAATGGCAAATATTGTATATGATCTCCAAATGGGTATTTCAATATCTTTAGTATAGAGCTAAAAAAACAAAAAACCTGTGACATATTTACTGCTTACAGAATAAACTCAGCTCAGAAATATTTGACAAAAGTCAGTCCTTCCCCCACCCTTAGAGTTAATAATATTTATAAAATCCATCCTATCTTATGTCCACAAGAATAACTGTATCTATCATCTTTATAATGATAAATAGAAAAATAAGTTATGACTTATTGACATTCCATTCTGAACAGTTAGAGGGGTTGTTAGGACCCATACCTGGGTTCAAGCTTAACATGCTAATGCAGGTAAACAACATGTGGATCCATGAAAGCAGGTAGGCACTGGAGGGAATCACAAATAGAGACAAGAATAAACAATATTTTATACTTTTCTAAAACTATGAGGTTTAGCTAATATTTTCTTGCTCAAAACAATTTAGTGGATATCCATTGTTTACTTACTTTGAAATACCAACATGAAGTTCATACATTGCCTTACCCTTGCAAATAACACCTTAACATAGCATTAGGCATGAAGGGAATCCAAGCTAGATAATAGCAAAGAGAATTTAAAAAAAGATTTTGACATAAGACAAGCTACAGAATTATAGTCTTCTGTACTTGGTCACTGTTTATACATGCATTCTCCATATATATATTTTGGAAAATATTGGTTGGCAGAGTCTAGAAAATATACAATAACAATGAAAAGAGTTATTCATCTCTACTCTCATGATATCTATGTCAAACTATCCTATGCCAAGCATCCAAAAGAATCATCTTGCATTTTTTTCAATCTTCAAAATGCTTTGAGCTCTGCTCTATTCCAGCCATGAGGCTAAAAGCCAGAGGACAAGGTTTAACAATACAGACACAGTCTTTTCATGGGCCCACAGTCTCAGGAAGAGGGAAGATACTAATAAAAATAAATTTCATATATAGTTATAAGTGTGGTAAGTATTGTATAAAATACAAGCTGTAACACAATTAATTAGAGCTAACTGGGTTGACCTCTAGAAGGTTTTACAGGAGCAAATGTTCAATCTTGACACATTTGGGGTGAAAATAGTAAATAGGAGTTCATAGACTGTATATTAGGAGGATGAATCAAAATGACATTGATTAATAGTGTCCCTGAGACTTTATTAATTATATAGGAATTTCAGCTCCCTCAGCATGAAAAGCAGAGGTATATATACTCGAAGGGCAAGCAATGATTAAACCTGTCAAGTTAGGTAAAGTTCAGAGAAGTATTACCACCTGTTACAGCTCAACAGAGACTCTGAATAATAGACTAACTTTCTGAAACTGAGGAAAGGAATGGTGAAGGGGTAAAAAAGTCACATTAAGAGCAAATATGTGGAGTTTCTTATGAGTAAGTTCAACATCATGATTTTTTTATAATCGGTTTAAACCATCAGTTCTCAGTAAGAAAGAATACTATTATTAGTGTAAAGGAGTATTGTGTTGTTTTTTTTTTAATTGGGGCCCTGTAAAAAAGTGTTAGAAGTGCAGTAGCAGTGTACACACATACACACACGCAGAGGTAAGCTAACTTAATGTAAAGGGAATACAGTAAGCCAATTTGAATAGGCAAGTGAGAGTACAAAATAGTTCCTGTTGATTTTCTTTAGAAAGAAAACACTTTTGGAAAGGAAAATGATTGGTTTTAGTGCAATAGTGTGATGGTGTTGCAGACAGGAAACAGAAAAATGCAGCAAGAAAGAAGGGAGCCATATAATTTCAGCATGGTCGTTATCTTTAGTTAGAAATTTGCAAACGTGGCTTTTAAATAAAAGGAAATTGGCTATTAAAGAATGGTGTAAATAATTGAATGTTTAAACAAATCTTTCCTAAAGAAATTTCAGAGAGATTTCAAAGAAACAAATATTACCTTAACCAGAAAATGAGTTCATGAAAAAAATATTTTTGCAAAATATATTTCCATTCTCCTTCATTCTTGTTCTCTCTCTCTTTCTCTGTACTCTCTCTCATACACCATACCCACACACCCAGACACACTCACACCCACAAACACACACACATTCAAAATTCGTTTTTTGTCTCTTTTTTGTAATAGTCTAATAAAGGCCGTGTAACATTTCCTCAGTACTGTCTTGCTTTAAGAAGTATTCCTTAAAAGACTTCCACATTTTTAAAGTCACATCATTATTAGAAGACCTGCAGTTTTCAAACAGTATAAATACAGTGTTGATAAATGCATATTTTCATTAAACAGAAATACGTGACTAATGTTTCCTAACTTAAAGTTATCTTGAAACCATTATGGTAGGCAGAAAAATGCCCCCCCTTCCAACATGCCCATGTCCTAATCCCCAGGACCTGTGAATATGTTAGGTTGAATGGCAACGCGGAAGTAAGTTTGTTCATCAGCTGACTTCAAAATAGGGAGATTTGGTGCTCTCAGATTTGCAGAGTTACGGCAAGGGGGGGGCGTGGGATAGGGGCATTGGGGTCTCTGTGGTCCTGGTGTATTTTCACAGTCACTGTCCCCAGTCCATCAGAGGCAGAGCAGTTGGTCCAGGAGCTGGCCTGGCAAGTGGAGCAGCTGGATCCAGGCCTCAAAATGCAGACACCCAGCCTGAAACAGAGAGAGGGTCCCTTATATGGAGTTGGGGGAAAGTGGACAGTGACAGGGAAGTGGCCAGCAGGTGCTGTCAGGGGGTGTAATGCTGCTTTTGCAGTAAGATGGATGCTAGGAGGTGAAGATAGAGGAGGTCACTAATATAACAGAGCAGGACCCTAAGGGGCTTTCCTGAAATAGACCCCTCTCCCATATCCTCTGCTTTAGCTCTTCTCTGAAGTACCTAGATAACAGTAACTGAAGCACATTTCCTGAGTTGTTTTACAGATGTGAAGACCCCCACCAAATGGAAGAGTATAACTACTTGATGACCATAAGGATGTAGCCCCAGGCCTCCTGGAGCCTAAGGATTGATAATAACCCTGTGACACCACCCTGTTACCTCACCATCAACCAATCAGAGAATTATTCATGAGCTGATCACATGCTCTGTGACCCCATAGCACAGGGAACTCTCCTCAATATTCTGTAATAACCTATATGGGAAAAGAATTTGAAAAAAGTATAGATGCATGTATTTGTGTAACTGAATCACTTTGCTGTACACTGGAAATTAACACAACACTGTTAATTAACTATACTCCAGTATATAATAAAGTTTTTTATAATTGTAAGATTAAAAAAAATTTTAAATGCTTTCCTGAAATCTTTCCTGAAAGACTTTTTGAGCATTAGCTGCCTGGACTCCTTGCTTGGTGCCCTGCAATAAATGCTGCACTTTCCTTCACTACAGCCGGTGTCAGGAGATCGGCTTTACTGAGCGCAGGTGAGCAGATCGAAGTTTGGTTCAGTAACTCTAATCCTTTATTTTTTACTGGAGAAGAGCAGAGTATAGGTGGAATTGGAACCCCATTACCCTGAAGAGGCAGCTGATGCACTCCTTGTTTGGAGACTACAGGTCTTGATGACTCTCAAGGCTGGTAAGGAGCTGGGAACCAGTTGAGTCAAGACCACCTAGTTTAATGGAGTAAGAAGGAATCACCCAGAGAATGAATAAAGTCCAGAGCAACAGTGCTGCTGAGAGAAATATATCCACTCAGGGAAGCCTGGGGGAGCAGGGAGAGAGAAAGCCTTGGCCTCTCAGGAACACAGAATCCTTGTCTGGCCCAGGGAGCCAGGGGACAGAGCCTGGCTGTGCTGGCCTTGCTTCTAGGATGGACAAAGTTGCCTCTGTGCCTTGGCTTTGTCTGCTGGCCAGGAAGCTCCATCCCATCCCCTAGCCCTTTGCTTGCAACTCCTGGAACCAAACAACCTGGATTCACATCCTGGATCTACATTTGATAGATTAGTGAAATCTCTCTGTGATTCTAACTGGAGGATAATAATAATACCCAACTTGTAATTTTGAGAAGTAAACCTGTTAATTTATACAAAGGGGTTAGAGTTGTGTGGGCACAGTTACCTTGGATGTTGTTACTCAGATCTGATACTGGGAGCTCCCTGCCTACAGCAGCCCACTCAGCCCAGGTACAACCCATGGGTGAGGCCACCAGACAGAAAAGCCCAAGGACCTGCAGGCCACATCTATGAGGAGGAGCTAAGGCCACCCTGGTGAAGAGGTTGGGTTCCACTTCTTTTACCCTCTCCTCCAACTTGGAACAGTCCTTCCTCCCTGGGTGATGTGGCGTCTGGGAACACTCTATCAGGCAGATGTGAGGTTGGTCTGGCCCCAGCTGCCCAGGGAATCTGGTGCCATGGTCATGGAGCAGATGTGATACCAGCATATTGAGGTACTTACTGTCAGCCAAGCACACGACCCCATTCGTGAAGTCAGAAGAGCTTCTATGCTAAACTGAAGTGAGTGTACAGCATGTTGTAGAAAGAAAATTTTACTCAATCGTTAGGATTAAATTAGTAGCCGTAGGTAACAAGGATTAGTGGGGAAGCTACATAACTGCATGCCGGGGCTCACTTTTGAAAGGATGCCCTGTCAAATGGTGTAATGCGTTATGCCAGTATGTCACATTGCCCTAATAAAACTCTATTTTTTTGATAAAAATGAATGAAATAAAATACAATAGGGAGATTATCATGGATTATCCTGATGGGCCCGAAGTAATCACAATGGTTTTTAATAGTGCAGAGGGAAGCTGAAAAGTTCAAGTCAGAAAAGATGTGAGGACAGAAGCAGAGGTCAGAGTGGCATCCTGTGAAGGGGGCTCTACCCTTCCCTGTTGACTTTGAACTTGGAGGAGGAGGGCCATAGGTCTGGAATGAAGGCCAAATTTAAAAGCTAGAAAGGGCAAGGAAAGGGCTTCTCCCTTAGAGCCACCAAAATGGAATAAAAGCCCTGCTAACACCTGGATTTTAGCCCAGTAAGTTTTCTAGCCCACAGAACTGTAAGATACCACAAAATTGGTGGTAATCTGTTGCAGCAACAACAGGGGACTAGTCCAAGAACCTAAGTTTTTACAATCTTACAACACTCTCTTAATCCAAATTAGTTCCACAGACATGTTAGCAGAACCTTACCATGATATCCTCCTTAACTTTGCACTTATTACATCCACAATTAAGAATTAGCAAAAGGTAGACTGAAACATATTTAAAGGGGCATACTTAGTATTTGAGACATTAATTCACAATAGCATTTTTTAGGAAAAGTCTTTAAGGGTCATAAAATTTGTCTCCAAATATACCAAATTTAATGACTGCTTGGGTAATCTTCTTGTAATTCTTTGAAATCATTGCAATTTTAGATAAAACTCCATCTATGTAACGTATGTGATGTTTGGACTGGAAACACAGGAGAGCTAAAATGTCATAGTAAAAATTAAAACATATAAATAAACCAAACAAAATGACATTATGCCTGCATCTGAATAATCTTATTAAAATTTAAATCTCAGTAAATATGAGGGTATTCTATCCCAATTGTATGTGAAGATCTTAGATTTTAGCTATAATGAACAACAACATTATTGCTGCTATGGCCATTGTTCAGAGCCTCAGGCCCCACCCTCTAGGTCCAAGGTGCATTTGTTCCATCTGTGGTCACCTCACCCTCTGTCCTCTGGGCCTCATGAGAGTTTTTATACCTTCTTCATTCATTTATTTCCTTAAATTTACTTTTGACTTAATATTCCAACACATCTTATTATGTATATTTTTTGTACATCCTCTGTACTAGAAATAGAGCACTAATTAAACTCAACTAAATTCTGTCTTGGGTCTTTCATCAAAAACTACAAGTTCCTATCAAGCAGCTTCAGCTTTATGCTTTGGTTTCTTTCTGAGAATAGCAGGGGTTGTGTGACTGGGCAGTTGGTGAACAGAACTCAAGTTAATATCTAAATAAATTACTCTACCACAAGTGAAAGATATGATATCATATTAAGAAAATCAGATACTTTTAGTGATACGAGTGTGCCTTGGTGAATATCTGATATTTGCCAAGGATAATAAAATTCCCTCAGCCTTTGAGAGATCAGACCTGTTAAAAACAAAGACATGATAGGAATGATTTATGCTATAGCATTTACTTGCTACCTGTAAAACTTTGTAATCTAAACAAAATAACAACATACAAATTTTGAACAGATAAGACTACAAATAATCAATTTTATTATGTTTGATAATATGTGAATGGACCATAAATTTCAGAGATAAACTAATATCATTAAATACTTTAATTATTGTGGTAGGCAGTCTCTACAATGATCCCCAATGTTACCTGTGTCCTAGATTCATATCCCTGGGTGTGGGCTAGACTTATTTGACTAACTTTTACAAAATAGAATACCATAGAAATGATGGGATGCATTTTCTGGAATCAGATTTAAAAAAAAAAAAAAAAGACTGTGGCTTTCATGTTGGACACTCTCTCATTTATATGGGAAGGGAGAACAGAGAATGGGCAAGAGGTAATATTTAAAGACATAAATGGTGGATAATTCCCCAAATTTCAATACAGAGATGAGTCTTGGGTAGCATTGAAAATATAGTTGCAGCTAAACACATTTTAAAGAAATTGCAATTGCTGGGAAGAGAAAAATAATTTTAAGTTTGAAACTAAGAAAGAAAAATTGAAGCAAAGGGAATTGTATCAACTTAAAAAAATCAAGGAAAGAGAACAAATTTTGGTGAATGCAAAATTTTAAAAAATAAAGGTAATTGTAAGTAAATCAATTATTTACTCACAAATGCAATATTGTCTATTTTAAACATACTATACATTAGATGTATGTGTGTTTGTGTGTCTTTAATTTGTCTAATCTAGACAGAGAATCTCAGATTGACAAATATTTATAAGAGTACCAACTCAAAATGGTAGTCTAATGAATAATTCTCTTTTACTTTAAATCATGATTTAGAATCTATTATAAAAAAATAGTAGTTTAGGATGTTTTATAGATTAATAAATCTTTCTTTTTCCATATCTTTCTCTCACAATATTCTTCTTTTCTGGACACTCTTTAATATTCTTTCCCAGTCTCATTTGCTGGTGTTCTCTCTCTCTCTCTCTCTCTCTCTCTCTCTCTCTCACACACACACACACACACACACACACACACACACACATGCACAAACATATTTAAAGGGACATATTTAGTATTTCAGTCATTTATTCATAATGGTATTTTTAGTAAAAGTCTATAAGGGCGATGATCTTTCAATTCTGATTTTACAAAATAAAGACAGAGCACTACAAATTTAGAAAAATAAAAAAGACAAATAAAAATAAAACTTTTGAATATATATATACAAAATCCTATAAAGAATAAAATTTGCTTTTACAGAATTTTTAAAAGAATTAAAACCCATATTGAAATGATATTTGACCTGTATTGAGAACATATTTTTCACACAGCTAATAAAAATCTCCAAAGACACTAGTTAATGCTAAAACACATTGAATAAAATCCAAAATCCACAGCTATAAAAAACAAACAAGTGAATGGATCAAAAGACTAATCATAGAAGCTATTTCCTTAACATGAAAACGTATAAATGTCCCAAAATAACAACAAATATTCCTCATCCTGATGACATGCTAGGAACATTACCTTTAAAATTGAGAATAAATAAACTTACTCACTATCATCAGTTTTCTTTTGTTAAGTTTAGCCTTTGTAAGGAGCATTATATAAAAGTAGGAACTATGGTAGTATTGTTTAAGAAACATCAGTTTTCATATATATCAGAAAATACAGTTAGAAGACATAACTGAGGGGATTATTCCTTTAAAAGTAGCAACTAAAAAAATTAAAATATCTAGATATAACCCCCCAAAAAAGAAATGGTAAGGACTTTTCTGAAGACAATTTTAGTTCTTCAATATAAGACATAATGGTGTGTGTGTGTGTGTGTGTGTGTGTGTGCAGTCAGAGAGAGAGAACACCAATGAATGAGACTGAGAAAGAAAATTAAAGACTGTATAAGGAAGAAAAAAACTGTGAGAGAATGATATGTAAAAAGAAAAAAAATGAAAGAAAAGAGAGAGAACATGAAAGAAGAGGGGGGCAGGGGAGAAGGGGTTTAGGGAGTATTAAAGAGAAAATGGCAGGAAAAGTTCATGATTAGACAGATCATGATAATGAGGATACCTTCAATCTATGGGTGAAGAGTTTTACATTTTATCCTAAGATTCTGAAATTTGAAAATTTTGTAATACGTGTGCATCAATTTTTACAGTTCAAAGACATATTTTAAAACAGAAAACAAGGGAAGCTGCAAATTTTGCCAAAAGCATCAAAGAGTAGTTATATGAGATACATTTTTTTTAAACATGGCACAAACTGAAAGACATAAGTAACGGGATTTACCTTAGCACATCAACGATGGGAAATCAGAAGGCTGTAGGAATTTATATGATGTGGCGTTTACTTAGACAAACGTTCTCGAAACAGCTTGCGAGGTTTTATCCTTGTTACATAATTAACTTACATGAAGAGGGGGAGGTGGAAATGAGTCTGCCCAGGTGGACGTTTTCACCCAGAGCGGAAGACATTATTAGGCATAAGCACATACACACAGCTTCTCATTCGGAGCATCAGTTCAAGTTAATTTGGTTTATGGCTACGCTTTAGAGAAATGACAGTCTTCAAATAGAGATTAGATGCACAACAATAAGTTCTTTACTGTAATTTAATACTTTCTCGGAGGACTTTATTCCCCATTTGGATCATATGCAGGTTCTGTTTATGAAGTTGTGTGCAAGATTTTTGTAAACAAATTACTCCCACCTCCATGGAATGAACTTTCAAAGGTATGTTTATGGGAATATTTATAGGTACTTCAATGCTGTGAAGGAAAGCACATGTCTCTTCTCTGACTTCTCATGAAATGATCTCACACTGATATACACATTAATAAACATACTTCTAAACTTCCTGAAATAATTCTAAACTTCAAAAAATATATACAGGGCTTCCCTGGTTGTGCAGTGGTTGAGAGTCCGCCTGCCGATGCAGGGGACACGGGTGCATGCCCCAGTCCGGGAAGATCCCACATGCCACAAAGTGGCTAGGCCCGTGAGCCATGGCCGCTGAGCCGGCCCGTCCGGAGCCTGCGCTCTGCAATGGGAAAGACTACAACAGTGAGAAGCAAAAAAAAAAAAAAAAAATATATATATATATATATATATATATATATATATATATACAAATCTGAGGTTATGGTTGAACAAAACTATTCACTACTGAATTTGCAGTAAGAGGGATATTATCAACTATTATATAATTCAACATTCAGAACTCTTGATGTCCAAGAATAACATCTAAATGAGAAAGCCCTGGGAGGGGCCTGCTGGGCTTGTCTCTCTGTCACCTCTCTTCATTCATATCCATTTTTGGGCTCTATTTAGCCTGTCCTGCACATTCTTTAAAGCAGTTATACTAATCCTAAAGGGTTGTTGTAACTGTTTGCCTTCATGAGAAACTGATCCTTTATGAAATACTCTTAACAGCTTTTGATAAAACTAGTCAAACACTAGACAAAAACACAAGAGAAGGAAAAGACCTATAATAACAAACCCAAAACAATTTAGAAAATGGGAATACGAACATACATATTGATAATTACCTTAAATGTAAATGGACTAAATGCTCCCACCAAAAGACACAGATTGGCTGAATGGATACAAAAACAAGACCCATATATATGCTGTCTACAAGAGACCCACTTCAGACCTAGAGACACATGCAGACTGAAAGTAAGGGGATGGAAAAAGATATTCCATGCAAATGGAAACCAAAAGAAAGCTGGAATAGCAATTCTCATATCAGACAAAATAGACTTTAAAATAAGGACTATCAGAAGAGACAAAGAAGGACACTACATAATGATTAAGGGATCGATCCAAGAAGAAGATATAACAATTGTAAATATTTATGCACCCAACATAGGAGCACCTCAATACATAAGGCAAAAACTAGCAGCCATAAAAGGGGAAATCGACAGTAACACATTCATAGTAGGGGACTTCAACACCCCACTTTCACCAATGGACAGATCATCCAAAATGAAAATAAATAAGGAAACACAAGCTTTAAATGATACATTAAACAGGATGGACTTAATTGATATTTATAGGACACTCCATCCAAAAACAACAGAATACACATTTTTCTCAAGTGCTCATGGAACATTCTCCAGGATAGATCATATCTTGGGTCACAAATCAAGCCTTGGTAAATTTAAGAAAATTGAAATTGTATCAAGTATCTTTTCCGACCACAACGCCATGAGACTAGATATCAATTATAGGAAAAGAGCTGTAAAAAATACAAACACATGGAGGCTAAACAATACACTACTTAGTAACGAAGTGATCACTGAAGAAATCAAAGAGGAAATTAAAAAATACCTAGAAACAAATGACAATGGAGATACAACGACCCAAAACCTATGGGATGCAGCAAAAGCAGTTCTAAGAGGGAAGTTTATAGCAATACAAGCCCACCTTAAGAAGCAGGAAACATCTCGAATAAACAACCTAACCTTGCACCTCAAGCAATTAGAGAAAGAAGAACAAAAAAACCCCAGAGTTAGCAGAAGGAAAGAAATCATAAAAATCAGATCAGAAATAAATGAAAAAGAAATGAAGGAAACAATAGCAAAGATCAATAAAACTAAAAGCTGGTTCTTTGAGAAGATTAACAAAATTGATAAACCATTAGCCAGACTCATCAAGAAAATAAGGGAGAAGACTCAAATCAATAGAATCAGAAATGAAAAAGGAGAAGTAACAACTGACACTGCAGAAATAAAAAAGATCATGAGAGATTACTACAAACAACTCTAGGCCAATAAAATGGACAACCTGGAAGAAATGGACAAATTCTTAGAAATGCACAATGTGCTGAGACTGAACCAGGAAGAAATAGAATATATGAACAGACCAATCACAAGCACTGAAATTGAAACTTTGATTAAAAATCTTCCAACAAAAAACAGCCCAGGACCAGAGGGCTTCACAGGCGAATTCTATCAAACATTTAGAGAAGAGCTAACACCTACCCTTCTCAAACTCTTCCAAAATATAGCAGAGGGAGGAACACTCCCAAATTCCTTCTACGAGGCCACCATCACCTTGATACCAAAACCAGACAAGGATGTCACAAAGAAAGAAAACTACAGGCCAATATCACTGATGAACATAGATGCAAAAATCCTCAACAAAATACTAGCAAACAGAATCCAACAGCACATTAAAAGGATCATACACCATGATCAAGTGGGGTTTATTCCAGGAATGCAAGGATTCTTCAATATATGCAAACCTATCAATGTGATAAACCATATTAATAAACTGAGGGAGAAAAACCATATGATCATATCAATAGATGCAGAGAAAGCTTTTGACAAAATTCAACACCCATTTATGATAAAAACCCTGCAGAAAGTAGGTGTAGAGGGAACTTTCCTCAACATAATAAAGGCCATATATGACAAGCCCACAGCCAACATCATCCTCAATGGCGAAAAACTGAAAGCATTTCCACTAAGGTCAGGAACAAGACAAGGTTGCCCACTCTCACCACTCTTATTCAACATAGTTTTGGAAGTTTTAGCCACAGCAATCAGAGAAGAAAAGGAAATAAAAGGAATCCAAATCGGAAAAGAAGAAGTAAAGCTGTCACTGTTTGCAGATGACATGATACTATACATAGAGAATCCTAAAGATGCTACCAGAAAACTACTAGAGCTAATCAATGAATTTGGTAAAGTAGCAGGATACAAAATTAATGCACAGAAATCTCTGGCATTCCTATATACTAATGATGAAAAATCTGAAAGTGAAATCAAGAAAACACTCCCATTTACCATTGCAACAAAAAGAATAAAATATCTAGGAATAAACCTACCTAAGGAGACAAAAGACCTGTATGCAGAAAATTATAAGACACTGATGAAAGAAATTAAAGATGATACAAACAGATGGAGAGATATACCATGTTCTTGGATTGGAAGAATCAACATTGTGAAAATGACTCTACTTCCCAAAGCAATCTATAGATTCAATGCAATCCCTATCAAACTACCACTGGCATTTTTCACAGAACTAGAACAAAAAATTTCACAATTTGTATGGAAACACAAAAGACCCCGAATAGCCAAAGCAATCTTGAGAACAAAAAATGGAGCTGGAGGAATCAGGCTGCCTGACTTCAGACTATACTACAAAGCTACAGTAATCAAGACAGTATGGTACTGGCACAAAAACAGAAAGATAGATCAATGGAATAGGATAGAAAGCCCAGAGATAAACCCATGCACATATGGTCACCTTATCTTTGATAAAGGTGGCAGGAATATACAGTGGAGAAAGGACAGCCTCTTCAATAAGTGGTGCTGGGAAAATTGGATAGGTACATGTAAAAGTATGAGATTAGATCACTCCCTAACACCATACACAAAAATAAGCTCAAAATGGATTAAAGACCTAAATGTAAGGCCAGAAACTATCAAACTCTTAGAGGAAAACATAGGCAGAACACTCTATGACATAAATCACAGCAAGATCCTTCTTGACCCATCTCCTAGAGTAATGGAGATAAAAACAAAAATAAACAAATGGGACCTAATGAAACTTCAAAGCTTTTGCACAGCAAAGGAAACCATAAACAAGACCAAAAGACAGCCCTCAGAATGGGAGAAAATATTTGCAAATGAATCAACTGACAAAGGATTAATCTCTAAAATTTACAGGCAGCTCATGCAGCTCAATAACAAAAAAATAAACAACCCAATCCAAAAATGGGCAGAAGACCTAAATAGACATTTCTCCAAAGAAGATATACAGACTGCCAACAAACACATGAAAGAATGCTCAACATCATTAATCATTAGAGAAATGCAAATCAAAACTACAATGAGATATCATCTCACACCAGTCAGAATGGCCATCATCAAAAAATCTAGAAACAATAAATGCTGGAGAGGGTGTGGAGAAAAGGGAACCCTCTTGCACTGTTGGTGGGAATGTAAATTGATAGAGCCACTATGGAGAACAGTGTAGAGGTTCCTTAAAAATCTAAAAATAGAATTACCATACAGTCCTGCAATCCCACCACTGGGCATATACCCTGAGAAAACCGCAATTCAAAAAGAGTCATGTACCAAAATATTCATTGCAGCTTTATTTACAATAGCCTGGAGATGGAAACAACCTAAGTGCCCATCGTCGGATGAATGGATAAAGAAGATGTGGCACATATATGCAATGGAATATTACTCAGCCATAAAAAGAAACGAAATTGAGCTATTTGTAATGAGGTGGATAGACCTAGAGTCTGTCATACAGAGTGAAGTAAGTCAGAAAGAGAAGGACAAATACTGTATGCTAACACATATATATGGAATTTAAGAAAAAAAAATGTTATGAAGATCCTAGGGGTGAAACAGGAATAAAGACACAGACCTACTGGAGAATGGACTTGAGGATATGGGGTTGGGGAAGGGTGAGCTGTGATAGGGCGAGAGAGAGACATGAACATATATATACTAACAAACGTAAGGTAGATAGCCAGTGGGAAGCAGCCTCATGGCACAGGGATACAGGCTCGGTGCTTTGTGACCGCCTGGAGGGGTGGGATAGGGAGGGTGAGAGGGAGGGATACGAAGAGGGAAGAGATATGGGAACATATGTATATGTACAACTGATTCACTTTGTTATAAAGCAGAAACTAACGCACCATTGTAAAGCAATTATACCCCAATAAAGATGTTAAAAAAAAAAAAAAAAAACTAGTCAGACAATGCTGACCTCTGAATGAGTTTCAAAGATAAAGAGAAGAATGGGAAAAAGGTGGAGGAAACATGTGTAGTGGAAATCTCTTTAGAAATTTTATATTTGAAATGCCCAGAAGGAATTGTTGGAAATGTGCAGCCAAGGAACGTCTGTGACTCAGTAGAGGAATCTGCTTGGAGTCCATGATTCAGTCAGCATGTATTTGCCCTCATTTTCCACTTTATTTATTGGCTCCAAAATAACATATTGTGGGGTCATTATGAGGTAAGATATTTTACACCTGGCAAATTAAAGAAACTACTAATTTAAAAGATACTGAAAGTGGACCCATATATTAAAGAGATTGTTGTATTTTGAGGCGCAAGTCCTCACAAAGGGAAAGTCAATGCTAAAATTCTCTATTCTATTTTTCCTATAACTTAGAAAATCATTCTCTCCATTGAGGGAGGAGAGGCAATTATTTTTTAATAATTGAACTCCTCAGATCATGTTCAGCTTTGAATCTGTGTTTCCACCTGTACCTCTGGGCTCTGAGTTCTGTGAAATGCTGCTCTTCTGCAAATGTCCACACACAAAATGAATCCTGTCTTCTTTTTCATTTCAGTTCCCTTAGAGCAAGTACAGGGAAGAGGGAGAGGAAAATGTCACAAGAGTGCAGAGTGTAGAAGGAGCTTAATGAGGGATCACAGGGGTTGGGGAGAAGTGGAAAGCACTAAAATGAGAGGCTGGGAGCAATTTCTCCCACTGCACTTGGCCTGAGGCAAAGCTTGCTCATTTTCCTTGTGACCAAGGAAATAGACAATGCGTTTGCCATGGGGACCCAGAAATTTTACTATGTATATTGTTTAAGAATATACAGCCAGGCTTCCCTGGTGGCGCAGCGGTTGAGAATCTGCCTGCTAATGCAGGGGACACGGGTTCGAGCCCTGGTCTGGGAGGATCCCACATGCCACGGAGCAACTAGGCCTGTGAGCCACAACTACTGAGCCTGCGCGTCTGGAGCCTGTGCTCCACAACAAGAGAGGCCGCGATAGTGAGAGGCCCGCGCACCGCGATGAAGAGTGGCCCCCACTTGCCACAGCTAGAGGAAGCCCTCGCACAGAAACAAAGACCCAACACAGCAAAAATAAATAAAATTAATTAAAAAAATAAATACGTTGAAAATTGTTTAAAAAAAAAAAAAAAAAGAATATACAGCCATTATTAAAAGTGATGAAGAGAAATTTGAAAACCTCTCCTTTAGGAACATTTCCTGTATATGTAATCCACCTGGAGAAACTGAAAATAGAAACTGAAAACACTACCTGTAAATTGCAGAGTGTAAGTAAAAGTAAGCCTAGGGTCGGTCTTATGAAGATCATAAAACATATAATAACATATGTGCTGTGGTAAATATAAAAAGCTGACAGAAAGTGAAACTATGCAACTCTGATTTGTACCTCCATTTTTTAAGTCAATAAGTAAGAAAAATGATATTCCATTTATAAGAAAAGTAAATGGAACTTGGATGATGGAACCACAGCTTATGGCAGCCTCTGGCATATTTTTGTGTGTGTCTCTGTGTATGGTCTGCTTCCCTTTAGAATGGATGGCATAGAGTGTGGGTGGAGGTGTAGAGAATAGGGGATCATCTATGAATCAACTTTGTACTTAATACAGTTGTTAAACTTAATCTTTGTCTACAAGTTTCCTAATGTTTTCAAACCCAAGTTCATGTGTCCAATGCACAGTGAGGCCAAACAAACCGAAACGTGGTGTTTGGAGCAGAGAAAGGTTTATTGCAAGGGCCAAACAGGGAGAACAGGTGGTTCATGCTCAAAAAACTCAAACTCCCCAATGGGCTTTAGGGAAGAGTGTTGAAAGGTAAATTTGGTGGGGTGGGGGCTTTTGCAGGGCCTGTGATGTTCCTCTGATTGGTTGGTGAGGAGGTAACAGTGCTGTGTTCCAGGAATCTCAGTCATCAACCTTCTGCTTCCAACCAGTATAAAGTCTACTCTTGGCTCAGCCTAAAGTTACCATCCTCCACTAGGGCCCAGCTCCTGTAGAACTCAGTGATATGTACCAGATTGCTATGCACATCCCCCAAGAGGAATGGGGACCCTGCCCTCTCACTGTACTATTGTTTCCTTTTTTTTATTATTAATTTTTATTGGAGTATGGTTGCTTTACTATGTTGTGTTAGTTTCTTGCTGTACAGCAAAGTGAATTAGTTGTATGTATACATATATCCACTCTTATTTCAATTTCCTTCCTATTTAGATCATCACAGAGCACTAAGTAGAGTTCCCTGTGCTATACAGTGTGTTCTCATTAGTTACCTGTTTTATACATAGTTGTGTATATATGTCAATCCCAATCTCCCAATTCATCCCACTCTCCCTTCCCCTCTTGGTAACCATAAGTTTGTTATCTACAACTGTGACTCTATTTCTGTTTTGCAGGTAAGTTCATCTCTACCATTTTTCTAGATTCCACATATAAGTGATATTATAAGGTATTTGTTTTTTCTCTTTATGATTTACTTCAGTCTGTATGACAGTCTCTAGGTCCTCCCATGTATCTGCAAATGGTACTATTTTGTTCCTTTTTATGGCTGAGTAATATTCCATTCTATATATGTACCACATCTTCTTTATCCATTCCTCTGTCAATGGACATTTCGGTTGCTTCCATGTCCTGGCTGTTGTAAATAGTGTTGCAATGAACATTGGGATGCATGCATCCTTTTGAATTATGGTTTTCTCTGGATATATGACTAGGAGTGGGATTTCTAGGTCATATGTTAGCTCTATGTTTAGTTTTTTTTAAGTTCTCCACAGTGGCTGTAGCAATTTACATTCCCACCAACAGTGTAGGAGGGTTCCCTTTTCTCCACACCCCCTACAGCATTTATTGTTTGTAGAATTTTTGATGATGGTCATTCTGACTGGTGTGACGTGATACCTCACTGTAATTTTGATTTGCATTTCTCTAATAATTAGTGTTGTTGAGCATCTTTTCATGTGTTTGTTGGCCATCTGTATGTCTTTTCTGGAGAAATTTCTGTTTAGGTCTTCTGCCCTCTTTTTGATTGGGTGATTTCATTTTTTGATATTGAGCTGCATGAGCTATTTGTATATTTTGGAGATTAATCCTTTGTCAGTTGCTTCATTTGCAAATATTTTCTCCTATTCTGAGCGTTGTCTTGGTAAAGGTGCAGGATACAAAATCAATACACAGAAATATCTTGCATTCCTATACACTAACAGTGAAAGAGCAGAAAGAGAGATTGAGGAAACAATCCCATTTACTATCACATCTAAAAGAATAAAACACCTAGGAATAAACCTACCTAAGGAGGCAAAAGACCTGTACTCAGATAACTATAAGATACTGATGAAGGAAATCAAAGGTGACACAAGCAGATGGAGAGATATACCACGTTCTTGGATTGGAAGAATCAGTATTGTGAAAATGACTATATTACCAAAAGCAATGAATCCCTATCAAATTACCAAGGGCATTTTTCACATAATTAGAATTTTAAAAATTACACTTTCTATGGAAACACAAAAGACCCCAAATAGAGAAATCAATCTTGAGAAAGAAGGATGGAGCTGGAGAAATCAGGCCCCCTGACTTAAGACTATACTACAAATCTACAGTAATCAATACAGTATGGTACGGGCACAAAAACAGAAATATAGATCAATGGAGTGGGATAGAAAGTCCAGAGATAAACCCACCCACCTATGGCCACCTAACCTATGACAATGCAGGCAAGAATAAACAATGGAGAAAAGACAGTCTCTTCAATAAGTGGTGCTGGGAAACCTGGACAGCTACATGTAAAAGAATGAAATTAGAACACTTCTTAACACCATACACAAAAATAAACTCAAAATAGATTAAAGACCTCACTATAAGGCCAAATACTATAAAACTCTTAGAGGAAAATATAGGCAGAACACTCTCTGACATAAATCACAGCAAGATCTTTTCCAATCCACCACCTAGAGTAATGAAACTACAAACAAAAGTAAACAAATAGGACCTAATGAAATACAAAAGCTTTTGCACAGCAAAGGATACCACAGATAAAACTATTGTTCTTGACTGTCATTCCTTGGTTTCTGCATTCCCTCCCCTCCTTATTTAGTATCTGTTTGAATCTGCCCTTTGGAACTCAGGGAAAGTGTAGGAGGCTGAAGCCTTATTCCTACAAACAAAAAATGGGGGACATACAAAGGTTTTTGTACCTGGGAGGGCCCCATATGCTCCTGCTCAATTTTACTAATCTTTCATTTGTAAAACATTATCTTTCTAATATCAAGGTAATTGGTGTGGAAAATCCATGGGACCTCAGATATGTCCTGACACTATATACTGATTTTTCCTTTTCACCAGAACAAATGGGACTAGTAAGTCATGATTACTGACAATTATCCTCTGGTCCTCTGCTTTCAGCCATCTCATTTCTCCCTGGCTTCAGTAACAAGTGAAATGATTAGAACAGTGAGTTGCTAAAATAACAGTGTAACTCATAAGTACCATCTCTCAGAGCTCCATAGGGGTTCCTTCCCCATTCTTATTTCAAGAGACCATTTTAGTAATTACTGTCAATCTGTAATAACACCTTGTCACTATAGTGATGAATGGTTGGGTATATGAAACAGCCTTGTATGCAATTGTTAAACTTAAAGCTAGTAAATTTTCTTCCACAAGAAAGAAAACCATATTTATTTATGTGGTTGAAACTATTAAATACACATGATGCTTGAGCCAAAGTCTGCTAAAAGCAAGCTGCCTTATATGTTGGTGAATATTTCTTATTTTTAAAGATAAATAGTTTCTTTTAGATCATAAGGTCTGCTTCCTTCTAATATATTGAAGTAATCTCTGAAGTCAAATGCAATTCTTATGTTTTATTGTCAATTTTACTTTACCACAGTGATGATTGTTTTTGAACAATGTATGCCAAGCACACACTGTTCTTTCCCTATCTGTCCTAATGGATAAAATCTAGAGATCTGTTTTTCTTTAAGTTCATTTTCTAGGGATCATCTGTGCTTGATCCTTTTAATATTTGTAGATTTGGAAATATATACATATTTTCTTCTCAAAAGAAATTTGTAAATGTTCATCTTATGAGCTTCAAGCTGATGCCACAGTACAAGAAATAACATGGTCTGAAATTCTCTTAAATTTTGAGAATTGCCACCCAGTGTTCCCTAAAGGGACTTGGTTGTAGACTTGAAAGTCGACCTTTTAATAGTTCCTTCCCCAGCAACATCTTGCTCAATGTTACACAGCAGCTCTGAGCTTCAAGAACTTTCAGAAACCTAAGGAAAAAAATTAAATTCTTCATCATCAGGCAAAAGACAGAAGCAATGCAGAAAATATCTCAATACTGTTGAGAATTACTGTTGAAAGAGAATAATGTGTTTGTGAAACACATTAATTGTTCCCTATCTCTTGGTGTCCCAATTTCAATCCCAATAAAATCAAAGTACCTCAGTGTGTTTTGCTCCAGAAAAAAATGGACACTCCACACTCTGGGAGATATTTTAATAAAAATTATAAGCTGGAAGAACTAATTGATGATTTCTGAATAAATACTGAAAATGGAAAAAGGAGCACAAAATAAAAAATGCCAAAACTAAGTCCCAGTCTTTGGTTTAATGGATGACAGATTGATGAGAATGGCAAAATACTGGAAATAATTGTTTTATAAAGAGTTTCCTTACAGTCTATTAGATAACAGTTAAAAATTATATTACTCCACTCTATGAATTCATGCAAAATTAAACAAATATTTTAAAAGAGAGACAAAGGATGTAGGGTATATTGATTTTAGTAGCCATTTGAAAAACCTTTGTTTTTCTTTTTTTGTTTTTTAACATCTTTATTAAAGCATAATTGCTTCACAATGGTGTGTTAGTTTCTGCTTTATAACAAAGTGAATCGGCTATACATATACATATTTCCCCATATCTCCTCCCTCTTCAGTCTCCCTCCCACCCTCCTATCCCACCCCTCTAGGTGGTCACAAAGCACCGAGCTGATCTCCCTGTGCTATGTACCCGTTTTCCACTAGCTATGTATTTTACTTTTGGTAGTGGATATATGTCCATGCCACTCTCTCACTTTGTCCCAGCTTACCATTTCCCCTTGCCAAGTGCTCAAATCCATTCTCTATGTCTACATCTTTATTCCTGTCCTTGCCCCTATGTCCTTCAGAATCTTTTTTTTTTTTTAGATTCCATATATGTGTGTTAGCATATATTATTTGTTTTTCTGTTTCTGAGTTACTCCACTCTGTATGACAGATTCTAGGTACATCTACCTCACTATAAATAACTCAATTTCATTTCTTTTAATGGCTGAGTAATATTCCATTGTATTTATATGTGCCACATCTTCTTTATCCATTAATCTGTCAATGGACACTTAGGTTGCTTCCATGTCCTAGCTATTGTAAATAGAGCTGCAATGAACATTGTGGTACATGACTCCTTTTGAATTGTGGTTTTCTCAGGGTATATGCCCAGTAGTGGGATTGCAGAACTGTATGGTAATTCTATTTTTAGATTTTTAAGGAACCTCCACACTGTTCTCCATAGTGGCTCTATCAATTTACATTCCCACCAACAGTGCAAGAGGGTTCCCTTTTCTCCACACCCTCTCCAGCATTTATTGTTTCTAGATTTTTTGATGATGACCATTCTGACTGGTGTGAGGTGATACCTCATTGTAGTTTTTTTTTTTTTTTTCTTGCGTTATGCGGGCCTCTCACTGCTGCGGCCTCTCCCATTTGCGGAGCACAGGCTCCGGATGCGCAGGCTCAGCAGCCATGGCTCACGGGCCCAGCCGCTCCGCTGCATGTGGGATCCTCCCGAAACGGGGCACGAACCCGCGTCTCCTGCATCGGCAGGCGGACTCTCAAGCACTGCGCCACCAGGGAAGCCCCTCATTGTAGTTTTGATTTGCATTTCTCTAATGATTAGTGATGTTGAGCATCCATTCATGTGTTTGCTGGCAATCTGTATATCTTCTTTGGAGAAATGTCTATTTAGGTCTTCTGCCCATATTTGGATTAGGTAGTTTGTTTTTTGATATGGAGCTTCATGAGCTGCTTATAAATTTCAGAGATTAACCCTTTGTCAGCTGCTTCTTTTGCAAATATTTTCTCCCATTTTGAGGATTGTCTTCTCATCTTATTTATGGTTTCCTTTGCTGTGAAAAAGCTTTTAAGTTTCATTCAGTCCCATTTGTTTGTTTTTGTTTTTATTTCCATTTCTCTAGGAGATGGGTCAAAAAGGATCTTGCTGTGATTTATGTCATAGAGTGTTCTGCGTGTATTTTCCTCTAAGAGATTTATAGTGTCTGACCTTATATTTAGGTCTTTAATCCATTTTGAGTTTACTTTTGTGTATAGTGTTAGGGAGTGTTCTGATTTCATTCTTTTACATGTAGCTGTCCAGTTTTCCTAGCACCACTTACTGAAGAGGCTGTCTTTTCTCCACTGTATATTCTTGCCTCCTTTATCAAAGATAAGTTGACCATATGTGCATGGGTTTATCTCTAGGCTTTCTATCCTGTTCCATTGATCTATATTTCTGTTTTTGTCCCAGTACCATACTATCTTGATTACTGTAGCTTTGTAGTATAGTCTGAAGTCCAGTAGCCTGATCCTTCCAGCTCCGTTTTTCTTTCCCAAGATTGCTTTAGCTATTTAGGGTCTTTTGTGTTTCCATACTAATTGTGAAATTTTTTGTTCTAGTTCTGTGAAAAATGCCATTGGTAGTTTGATAGGTATTGCATTGAATCTATAGATTGCTTTGGGTAGTATAGTCATTTTCACAATGTCGATTCTTCCAATCCAAGAATATGGTATATCTCTCCATCTGTTTGTGTCATCTTTAATGTCTTTCATCAGTGTCTTATTGTTTTCTGCCTACAGATATTTTGTCTCCTTTGGTAGGTTTATTCCTAGGTATTTTATTATTTTTGTTACAATGGTAAATGTGAGTGTTTCCTTAATTTCTCTTTCAGATTTTTCATCATTAATGTATAGGAATGCAAGAGATTTCTGTGCATTAGTTTTGTATCCTGCTACTTTACCAAATTCATTGATTAGCTCTAGTAGTTTTCTGGTAGCATCTATAGGATTTTCTATATATAGTATCATGTCATCTGGAAACACTGACAGTTTTACTTCTACTTTTCTCATTTGGATTCCTGTATTTCTTTTTCGTTTCTGATTGCTGTGGCCTCAGCTCCCAGCCCCCACCTGCCCCAGCAGGCGAGCAGACAAACCTCTCAGGCTGGTGAGTGCTGGTCGGCACCGATCCTCAGTGCAGGAATCTCTCCGCTTTGCCCTCTGCACCCCTGTTGCTGTGCTCTCCTCCGTGGCTCTGAAGCTTCACCCCTGCCCACCCCCCAACTCGGCCTCCAGCAATGAAAGGGCTTCCTGCTGTATGGAAACTTTTCCTCCTTCACAGCTCCCTCCCAGAGGTGCAGTTTCTGTCCCTATTGTTTTGTCTCTGTTTTTTTCTTTTTTCTTTTGCCCTACCCAAGTACGTGGGGAGTTTCTTGCCTTTTGGGAAGTCTGAGGTCTTCTGCCAGCATTCAGTAGGTGTTCTTTAGGAGTTGTTCCACATGTAGATGTATTTTTGATGTATTTGTGGGGAGGAAGGTGATCTCCAATTCCTACTCCTCCACCGTCTGGAAGGTGTCCCCGGGTTCTTCATTTTTCTTTATAGAAAAGATGGAGAAATATTTGTTGGCTGATTCTAAAGTTAAAATAAACACATAGATTTTTTAATGTATATCCCTGGAAATGTACTGACTTTTAAAAAATTAGATAAGATAATTTTTAGTCTTGTGGAAGGAAATAATGAAGAATATTTAAAAATACTGTAAAGGTACAATAGTTAGAATATGTTTTATCATTAAATATTAAACCATACTTTTAAACAACTTGAAAAATTAAAGTGTTTTACTAGTAATAAAAAGTAGGTTTTCTAAAAAGATGCAAAATGAAGAGTCCAATATTAGATTCTAGGATGCCTTGGAATTTAATATATAACAGGATGGTATATTATTTCTATGGGAATAGTACTTTTGCTGAAAAAAAAATGTTATGCATCTGGAAAAATATGCTTGACATTTTGCTTCATATTGTAGAGAAATCAATGTAAATTGTATGAAATGTAAAACACTTTAAAAAGAATCAAGAGTAAATAATAAATGTTAGTGGAATAAATGCATGCACTAGGGAAAGGGAAACAGAAATAAGAGAAGAAACTGAGAAGCAATAACATATATAATATTTGACTATACAAAATTTTACACTTTTTAATTTAAAATTATACCATTACATAGCTTCAAAGCAAGGTGATAAGCAAATGTTTAATAGAGATAAAAATTTGATATTTATATTATCTAAACATCTGCTACTAATTAAGAAAAAAATACAGTGTGACTAAAAAAAATTGGCAAAGTAATTGAATCCATGAAATGGGATATCCAAAGAGAATCCCCAAGCTTCCAATAGACCGAAGGAAATATTCTCAATCTTAGAGGTTATCAAAGAAATTTAATAAAAGAAACAATGAAATAGACTCCTTATAATTAGGCAAAGTTGAATAAACACCATCTGCTTTTGCAAGAATATAAGGAAAGTGACATTCTCACATACTGCTGTTAGAAATGTGCATTGGTAAAGTAGTTCTTTAAAGCAATCTGATAATAGCAATTAAAATTAAAGTATAAATACTTAACTCAAAAATCCCACTTTATACAAGAATCTATAGAGGTGATAACATTACTATGTAAAAATTATACAGTGGTTATTTTGATATCTTTCACAGCAGCAGAAACCTGGAAATTTATGGAACATCTGTCAACAGGAAATGGTTAAATAAACAATGGTACTTTTTAATGGGGAATATTATACAGCTATTAAAAATTATATATATATATATATAATTATATGTATATAAAAAATTAAATATATATATATTGGTAGGAGGCTTGGAAGTATTTTCATGATCTTCTGTTAAGTGAAAAATGTAATGTTAAGAGAAGATACTGTAGAATGATACCATGTTTACTCCTACATCTCCATTTATATATAGAGAAAAGTGTTGACATGGTTTACCAAAAATATTATGGCTTGAGTTGAGGGAATGTGTAAATTATCAAAGGTAAAAAAAGAAAAAACGATACCATAGAATAATGGATTGCCATATCATTATGAAGTTCCAATAAATGTTACATATGCAATAATTTTATGAAGATATTGTAAATATATAACTAATAAATGTGTACATGATAAAGACTAAAAATTGGCAGTGACAAATGAAATGGTTGACCACACAGAATGAAACTCTACATCATTTTCAGAATGCATTTCTGCTATTTCAAAGAAGCTTTGTATCATAGTATCAAGACTAAGTAATAACTGAAAAAATACAAGGTGAGATATGTTTATGTCTTCGGGAAGGATGGAAATATTCCATTGTAGCACCTAACTGCTTCTAAACACTTCAGTGCCATGAACGCAATTGTAGAAGTGAAACCATGTTAATTAGCCAAAGCTTGAAGAAGTAGCTGATACCTTGGTGAAATTATTAATCCATTATTTTAATAAAATACAGAAATACATGGATACAATTTCACAAGGAAGTTTTGAATTGGTTTAATATTGGAAAGTGACATTAAAAGGTTAGAGTGTTGGGTAAATACTGTAGGGAA
>NW_006780162.1:0-1929 GCF_000442215.2 Lipotes vexillifer | reverse complement strand
AGGGAAAGACAGAGGGAATTATTGCTGGAGGCTGTGGGTCCACAAGGAGTGGGTTTGTTCAGAATGAAGACTCGTATTACATATTTGTTAAAATCAGATCAGTTTGCGGAGGGCACATTTTCCCAAATCATATTTTTGCTGTCATTGGAAATCAACTTCGGCAGTGCCTCCAAAGTGACCCATGTCAGAGCACATCTCCCATGTCAGTTGTTAACAGAATGTAAATGGAGTGAGCTCAGCAGCAAACTGCACACAGGACTCTACCAAATGGCTTTTCCCATGTTGCGATCCTCTTGCCATCTTCTTTGGCCAGCCCTTAAACCCAAGTGCTTTGACTCAGAAGTTAAAGTTTGTGAGTTTCTGCTTTGCAAGACTTCCTTTTAATTCCCATCAAGATCTTGGTCCTCACCAGCCATAAAACCTGATGTCTTCTTCCTTTTGGCCTTCAAGAACACATTTCTCTTTGTGGAAGACACCATTCTTTGATTTCTAATGCTGATAGTACCTTCTTTCTCAAATGTTTATGATCATTTCAGTAGAAATAGAGTCAGAGGCATGGGATTAAAGAGTTCATGTTCACATTTTAACCAAGAGTTATCTTCAACTGCAGAACTGTGAGTGAATAGATTTCTGCTCTTTTAAACAAGCAAGTTTGTGGTAACTGGTTACAGTATCCACCGAAAATAGAGAGCTTTGACTCAGACAGAAAAACAAGCCTGAAAGAATGGGTTCATATGGAAGATTATCAAAACAATATTAGTTAACTAAAATAATACCAAGTTCAAGCACAATCTGGACGTTATCAGTATATAAATAGGACAAATCCCGTTTTGTTGTAATGTCAAGATGTCTCATTGCCAGAGTTGATGCTGGAATCTTGGGAAAGATAGGGACATTTTCATATGTAGGTGCAACTTGAAGTAGTATCCATGCGTATGGCTAAGGTTTAGGCTTAAGAACAATGCTTTGGGAAGAGAGATTTATCAAGCCTTAAAAAATATCAGAAGCCATTAGTGCAGATGAATTTAGAATGATTCTGCCTCCCAGGCTAATTGTCATGCAAACAAAATCACAGCAGAGGCTCTTTCATAAAGGCAAAATTAGTGAATATTAACACAAATGCATGTTTTAAGATGCAAGATTAAGCCCAGACAAAGAATTCCACTGGCTCCTGAGTCTGAGATTATCAATTTCTATCCATATTGAAGGCTGTTGGCTGAAAGCTGATAGAGCTGGGAAGGGCAGTGAGACTACAAGACTACCACTTCTCATTTTGACAAAAATTTGTTAATGCAGCCAAAATACATAGGGATTGTTCAATCCACGTCTCACCTTGCTGAACTGTCTTCAGCTGAATTTTTCACATCAGCTACTGGCAATGTGTGCCTCATCCGTGCATTGAATTTTTGATATTCAAATACTTGCATTTACAGTACGTCATTGCACTTTTTGTCATTTGTGCTCTTCAAATATATTTCTGGCTCCTCATCTTCCATGGGCATGGTCAGATTATACTTCCCTTCACTTTCGAAATGTGGTGTGACTACGTGATTTGCTCTGACAAAGGAAGGGTCAGCAGAAATGACTGGCCTATTTTCCAGATGGCACCTTCAGGAGCCACTGTTGAGTTGCCATGATTCCATTTTCCTGCCTAGGAAATCACAGATGCATGGAGTGTTAGGCACCCTGAGATTTGGTCCTTCAGGAATGAAGAGGTAAAGCAGAAACCCCCCCAAGCTAATTTTGATGGAAATGTGTGAGAAAGAAGTGAGATGCTGAGTTTGTTCACTATAGTAAAGTTACCTAACCTATGCTTAATAATTCGAACGGTTAAACATTTTAATTTTTGCTTTTAGGCTACAATTCTAGATTAATAAAATTACTTTTACTTATAATCTTTTTTTTTTTTTTTTTTTTTTTTTTTGGGGG
>NW_006780161.1:0-2806 GCF_000442215.2 Lipotes vexillifer | reverse complement strand
GCTCGCAGGCTCTAGAGCGCAGGCTCAGTAGTTGTGGCGCATGGGCTTAGTTGCTCCGCGGCAGGTGGGATCTTCCTGAATCAGGGATTGAACCCGTGTCCCCTGCATTGGCAGGCGGACTCTTAACCACTGCGCCACCAGGGAAGCCCCATGTACGTCTATTTTTTGTTTTCTCATGAAGCTTGATGGGGAGCTGAGTCTACCTCCCCTTAAAAGGTGGAGAAAGCCACCTACTTGTTCCTCCAGAAGTCAGGGCCCGTTAATGTGACCTCACATGGCAGCCAGTCAGTCACACTCACTCTCAGGGTATTGAATCTGGACCAAGTGATGCAAGTGAAAAAGGTGGCAGCGAGTATATTCTGGAGGTAGCGGTGACACAGCAACAAGCAGTTGGTGGAGGTGACAGTGCAGAGGAACCAGCAGCAGGGCCTCCTGCCCACAGTTGTCTTGGGCGCCAGCTACACTATCTAGGATTTGCAGAAGAGGCAGCTGTTCTCCCTGGACTGGCTTGGTAGAATGGTTTTGGCTGTGCTTCTGGCTGCCTGGCTCCCCTTTTTTCCCGCTTGCCTTCTAAGCTGGGTTCTCCAGCCTTCCCAGAGATACAGTGAGCTCCCCAATATTCTCTGAGTAAATTATGTTGCTTCTTACATCATCTAGAGCTGGTTTACGTTACGTGTATTTAAGAACGTGTATTTTGACTGGAGTGCAAAGGAAGCAGATGAAGCTGGAGAGGTAGATTAGAATCAGATTGCCAGGAGCTTTGCATGATTATTAAGAAGTTTGGGCTTTGTCCTGAAGGCAAAGAAAACTCACTGAAAGATTTTAAAGAGAAATAAATGTAATCAGGTGAGGGTTTTTAAATTATCTTTTTGATAGACTGGAGAGAGGGAGAAAATGAAGGTGGGGGGAGCAGTGAGGAGGATGTTGTAATAATTCAGGTGACAAATGATGATGACACAGAAAAATCACAGTAGTAGAGGAGATGAAGAGAGTAGGATGGGTTAAAAGATACTTGAAAGACTGCCCAGGGGTTGATGCCTTGATTTGTAGGGAACAAGAGAGTGAAGATTCAAGATGACGTCAGAGTTTCTAACTGATGGCTAACTAGATGGCTAGTGGTGCCTTGGACTGAGTTAGAAGGACAGGAAGAGAAATGGGTTTTGGGGAGAAGAGAATTTAAGGCATGCTGAGTTTGAGATGCTCTTTTCCAAGTGGAGATGCCCGTTAAGCAGCTAGAAACCTGGAACAAGGATTCAGCTGAGAAGAACAGGCTGCAGAAGCAGATTTGGGAGTCACTGTTGTAGTGTTAGTTGAAGCCAAGTAAGTAGAAGAGATTCTCAAGGAGAGAGAAACTTTTTAATGAATTTGAAGAGCCTGAATTGGTAAGAACCATTTATTGGTTACGACTTTGTACGTGATGATGTAAGTGCCCACAGAGCCTTGTCACGACTTTTGTGGCAACCCTAGTTGCCTCTGGATGCCCATCCCCCCACCTCCGCTGGCACTCACTATTCCAGTACACGCCACCTGCAAGCACCGTGACCCTGCCTCCCAGTCCATAAAAAGGCAGCCCAGAAGTGGCAGGGCGTTACTGTCTCTGAAAGCAGCCCTGGCCATGAAGGATGAGCACAGGAAGATAAATATCCCAGATTCCTCACACCCCTTATGGAATGACTGGGAGGCATATTCTAGCCCATGTCCTAGAGTTACCCAGCAGGGCTGACCCTCAGCTGCCCACAGGTGGTAAACAGCTTGATTATGCACTAACTATTGACTTTGGGCCCTTCCCTGGCGTCTTCCCATTCCCCACGGGTACTTCTTGGGATCACCTCCCAAATAAACTACTTGAACTTGAATCCCTGTCTCAGGATCTGCTTCCGGGAGAATCCAAACGAAGGCCGCTTTTCTGTTCTTCCTGTTCTGAGCATGAACCGTTACATTTGAAATGTATGAGCTGCTTCTTTCCTTCTCATCTGCTGCCGTGTTTTCTGTCTCATCCTCTGCCACCTTCCCCCAGTGCTGCCTGTCTTTACTCTCTGAAAACAGACATGGATTATAAATGAACCTCCTTGACCCAGAAGACGCAAACGGATAGTAGACACCTGGATAGAAAGTCCCTTATCTATTCTAGGAACCAGGTGCAGTGAAAATCATATTTTGTGTTTACTGAAACCTTTCCTTCCAAGGAGTTCAAAGTGTTCCTTGTGTATCCCCTGTGGGCTGGAGCAGGACTGGCTTCTAGCACAGCTGTGAATTATGTGAAGTGTAAATTACATGAAATTGGGCTTGAGAAACCGTTCTACTTCCCCTTCCAGTGGCCTTTTCTCTGCTCCCTTCAACGCTGGCACCTGGCCCCTTCCTGCCTCCCCATTTCTGTTTTCACCTGTACCTCATTCCTCACCATGGTCACTTGCTCTTAACCATCGTTCAACCAATCTCAGCTTTAAGGGGTGGTTATTAGTAGTATTATTGTGGTGTTATTTTCCCCAGAAACATTTGCATTTTAATAGGACACATTTACAAACGGGAAAATCCACAGAAACAAAATTGAATAGCAGGATCATAGGCAAATAACTTTTGCTCAAGGATAGTATTAATTCATTTGGTAATCTATATGATCTCAAACTCACTGGTGGGTAACTTTTTTTTGCGGTACGCAGGCCTCTCACTGTTGTGGCCTCTCCTGTTGCGGAGTGCAGGCTCAGCGGCCACGGCTCACGGGCCCAGCCGCTCCGCGGCATGGGGGCTCTTCCCGGACCGGGGCACGAACCCGCGTCCCCTGCATCGGCAGGCGGACTCTCAACCA
>NW_006780160.1:0-907 GCF_000442215.2 Lipotes vexillifer | reverse complement strand
AGCAGCCATGGCTCACGGGCCCAGCCGCTCCGTGGCATGTGGGATCTTCCCGGACCGGGACACCAACCCATGTCCCCTGCATCAGCAGGTGGACTCTCAACCACTGCGCCACCAGGGAAGCCCAAATGTTCAGGGAAGCCCAAATGTTCAGTTTTTAATTGTTTGTATCTCTGTTGTAAGCTTCAGAGTCATATCCCCTTCTGCCATCAGGCTATCTCAGCTTTGGAATACAACTTAATTTGGATAACTTCCACTTATCCTCAGACCTCAGATTAAATATGGTTTCTTCCAAAAGGCATTCTCTGAGTACGGATTACACATCCCTCATAAACTCTCTTAAAATGTAGTATTTCCCCTCTTACAACACTTAACATATTGTATTGTAATTGCATGTTCTTTTGTCTGTATCTGCCATTTTTCTCTCCAGCTCCATAAAAGTATGGACCATGCCTGCTTTTCTTTTCCAGATGTATCTCCCACACTCATCACAGTGCCTTGCAAATGGCAGGTACTCAAAATGTCAAAAGGCATTTGCCTTTTCTGGTACCAGTAGCATACCATCCTCAGTATTATAGTTTAATAATAAAATAGGAGAATGAATGAGGGCTGCTTTGCCCTAATCAAATAGTATTTTACTTTTTCATTTATGTTCCCAAATTTGCTTTCAGATAAAATTTCCAAGACAATTAACCAAACCCATTGAGATTTTGACTGGAAATTCACTGTATCTATAAACTTATTTAGAGCAATTAACATCTTCAAGATATAGTATTTAGTTTTCCCATTCAAGATTGCATCTTTAAATTAATCTGTAACTTTTATGTCAGAGTAAGTATAATGTGACTTTCTTTACATATGTCCCACTCATTCCTTATTAATATTCTTTTTTTTTTTTTTTTTAAGGTAC
>NW_006780159.1:0-330 GCF_000442215.2 Lipotes vexillifer | reverse complement strand
ACAAAGAAGGACACTACATAATGATCAAGAGATCAATCCAAGAAGAAGATATAACAATTGTAAGTATTTATGCACACAACATAGGAGTACCTCAATACATAAGGCAAATGCTAATAGCCATAAATGGGGAAATGCACAGTAACACAATCATAGTAGAGGACTTTAACACCTCACTTTCACCAAAGGATAGATCATCAAAAATGAAAATAAATAAGGAAACACAAGCTTTAAATGACACATTTGACAAGACGGACATAACTGATATTCATAGGACATTCCATCCAAAAACAACAGAATACACTTTCTTCTCTAGTGCTCATGGAACATTCT
>NW_006780158.1:0-3758 GCF_000442215.2 Lipotes vexillifer | reverse complement strand
CACGGGCTTAGTTGCTCCGCGGCATGTGGGGTCTTCCTGGACCAGGGCTCGAACCTGTGTCCCCTGCATTGGCAGGCGGACTCTTAACCACTGCGCTACCAGGGAAGTCCTGGACTTCTTTTATAAAATTAAATCTTAGTGGACAAAATGGATTTAAATACGACCTCCCATACTATTGGAAGGTAAACCATCTAGCCTGGAAGCTTACCATTAGATGTTCTATATTTGCTTTTTCATGCAAATGCTGTTTTATTATCTGTGTCAACTTCATCTGATAAAAGTCTCCTTTATTCCCAAACACACATTTGTATCTCATGGAAAATAAAGGTTCTGTGGAACACAATTTGGGAAACACTGACCTAGAGGAAGGTCTACGGTGGTATGTCACAGGGCTCCATCCCAGGCCCATCTAGATCAGCATTTTTTGTCAGTGACTTAGAAGAAGACATTGATTGTCTACTAATCAAATCAGTGAGATATTTAAACCCTGATGGGATGGAGAACGTGTTGGGTGATAGGGTTGGGAGCCAAAGACATCTTAACAGGGTAAAGAAATGGTTCAAAATAACAATATGTGATGTGACATTACAAAGATGAGTTCAAGGCCTCGCACCTGGGCCTAAAAAACAAATCAAGGGACTTCCCTCGTGGTCCGTTGGATAAGACTCCACCCTCCCAATGCAGGGGACCCAGGTTCGATCCCTGGTCAGGGAACTAGATCCCACATGCCGCAACAAAGATCCTGCACGCGGCAATGAAGATCCTGTGTGCTGCAACTAAGACCTGGTGCAGCCAAATAAATAAATAAATAATAAATAAATAAACATTAAAAAACAAAAAAACAAATCAAGAGCAGCTGCCCAAAGACAAGGGAGACACATATGAGAGAAACTGAGGACACTCAGTCAATAGGATAATAATATTAAAAGTAATGCTAACGTGAATTACCTTATGTGGCCTTTATAACAATGTATGATGTAGATACTATTAGATCATTCAGTGGGGAAATTGAGGCTCACAGAAGTGAAGTAGCTTACCTAGGGTCACACAGCTTGCTGGTGACAGAACATTAATCAAGGACAAGCAGCCACACCCTGCTTGGAGTGCTGTTCTTATTCCTTTCAAGCAACCATAGGATGCTGGGGAACAGCAATGGAAATGTAACCTACAGTAGATTAGGAGGCCATAGAGGTAGTGAGCTCCCCGTCCCTGGGGGTATTCAAGTGGAGGCTGGAAGACTCTGGCAATGCTGTTGTGATGGGGATCCCAGCATCAGATGGTAACTAGGATAAATAAAATTTAAGGTCCCTCCTTTCCCTGCTATAGCAACTCATTACTTTAAAGTCACGTTTATGACATGAGAGAACTCTATTTTTGTATGCAATGAATGCGTGCATTATTTATAATACTTTAGGGTTTCTCCTGTGACAAATATGCATGCTGTATTTATTCCCAAGTTCTAGGACTTGTGACAAATTTTACATGACCGTTTAGGGTTTACGTCTTGGCTGATTATTAAGACATTTACAGTTATTGTACATTTATATTTATGATGCGGGGCTAGTCATATTTATGATGTACTGGATGCCCAGCCATTGATCAGGATCCCAAGCTGAATACCTTACATCATTCCTGTGGGGAAACGTGTCCAGCTTTATGACAATTCATTTCATGATGTGGTTTCAGAAACTCAGCAAATTTACTTTGGGGAAAAACCTCCCATCATCACTAGGTTCAGAGAAGACTCATATACTTAGAGGTAGACAAGCCTAGTTTGCTATGTGGCTTGGGTGAGTTTCTCAACATTTCTGTGCCTCAGTGGCCTCGTTTAGGAATTGGAGGGGAGGAGACACGCCCTTCCCAGCATGACTGAGGCAGTATGTGTGGCGGTGCCCTGGTCAGTGACACATCTTCCCCTCTTTTGTCTTCCTTGGCGTTGGTGGCGCTGCCTTGGGAACCGTGAGCCTTGAAGGCCCTCAGCTTGCCCACAGGGGCTCCAGCTTTTGGGATTCTTCCCAGGAATCCCCTTGCCAAGCAGCATCTTTTCAGCAAACATGAGGATTTTGCTCAGGGCCTCCAAACTAAACTAGTTTCATCTTAAATAAAAGAAATCAATCCTTGCAGCTGAGCTGTTGCTACGACATTGATATGGCATAAATTTTGAGGCAGCCTGGCTAATAAATAAGCGGAAAGGCAACAAACATTAGGGAGAATTATCTGTGAGGCGATCTGGGCAGGCAGCTGGGGAGAGGGGTGATTCTCGCCTCCCTCGCCTGCCTCCCTCGCCTGCCTCCCTTTCTGTTCCTGGCCTGAGACCCTTGTCATTGGTAGGGTGGCCTGATGTGTATGGTGGATTTGGGGAGGTGAGGGAGGGTCTGGGGGGCTCCCTGAGACTCTTGGTTTCTCAGACCAGCCCAGCAAGTAAGGAGGGGCTGGTCCTCTTGCCCTTGGTGCCCAGCCACTTAAATATGCATCTTGGTCCCCAAGCTGTGTCACCATGGGCAGGTGAATTAACCTCTCTGTGCCTTGGTTATTTCACCTGGAAGACTGGGAACACTTTGGCAGGCATTGTGTGAGATGCAGGGACAGTGCCGCCCACAGTCAGCACGCCCGCATGTGTTAGCCATGGTTATCACAGAGGGTTCAGGGAGCTCTCTGCCAGGTGCTCAGCGCATAGTAGGTGCTGTGTGAATGGCAGGAATTACTATTCTGAACTTTTGGGCCCCCACCCTCAAGTCCTGGACCCGCCCTTCTCCTACCACGCTTGTGTCCCGCTGTGAGCCCCACTGCGGCCCCAGCATGACCCATCGTCACCTTCCTGGGTGCCTCTTGAATCACCGGATTCCCAGAATCAGAGTTGAGGGTCCTTGACCTCTGCTGGACGTACCTCCGGCCTCCCCCACCTTCCCCTTCTGGCCTCTCTGGGTTCCCTGGGTCACAGTCCCCACATCACGGGGGCATAGCGGGGTCTCCAGCCAGCTCTGCAGCCTGGTTTGCCCGTCCTGAAGAGGATGCCCTCACCCAGATAATTGCATTTTTCATAGTGTGTTAGCAGCTTAATTACCGGTCAATAGGAACCTCAAATAAATAACTCTTACCTACATCTGCTGACTGGTAGGTGATGAGGAGAAGCAAATGTGCATTTGAAAAGTAATACATTTCCCCCAACGTGATTTCTGTCTCCGGTCATAAATGTCAGAGATAAATGAATCTGTTTTATTAAGAATCAGCACATTGGTGCAGGGAGGCATCTGCTAGGCCATGAATCATGGAGCCCCCGGCCCCCCGGCCCCCCGGCTCTGTATTGTCAGCACCTGCCAGCATCGCCTTCCTGCAGAGTGCTGGGAGCTTTGAGGGCCTGGGTCAGCCCCCACCAACCAGGCCCCCCCACCAAACCCAGGCCCTTCCAAGTGTCCTACCTGTTGGTGCAGACGGCTTTGATGCCCCCGCATGACCTTCCCCAGGACCCTGACCATAGCTGCCCACCCCATCCCCGACTTCATAGGGTGGCAATCTCAACTCCAAGCTGTGCAGCCTCTAGTGAATTGCTTGCACTCTCTGAGCCTCAGCTTTCTCAGCTATGAAGTGAGAACACTAAGGTTCAGGGCCAATTTATCCATTAGACACAGTACCTAGGGCCCAAGATACCAACTGATGGGCTTTGGTGGACAAAACAATGGCCTCCCAAAGATGTGCACTTCTTTTTTTTTTTTAACATCTTTATTGGGGTATAATTGCTTTACAATGGTGTGTTAGTT
>NW_006780156.1:0-1980 GCF_000442215.2 Lipotes vexillifer | reverse complement strand
AGCAACAGGCTCCGGACGCGCAGGCCCAGCGGCCATGGCCCACGGGCGCAGCCGCTCCGCGGCTCGCGGGATCCCCCCGGACCGGGGCACGAACCCGCGCTGCCCGCATCGGCAGGCGGACTCCCAACCACTGCGCCACCAGGGAAGCCCAAAGAATGTAGTTTTTGTCCTAACAAGCCAAACTCCCTACTGAAGCAACGATGCTTTCTAAATCGGTAGACTCAGAACCACTTTGCCACAGGAAATGCCCAATCACTAGACTCTTGGGGCTGGGAGGTATTCCTGAGCTCAGAGATGCCACGTACTATTGGAATAAGCTGGCAATTTCCTCTCGCTTGGATGCTCTAGTTCCGTGCAGTTGCAGGAATGTATGAGCTTATTCCTCCTTTCAGTTCCTTTCAAAAAAGACTGGCAAACAACCCCCAGATGCTTGCATTTCAGTTTGCATTGGTCTCCCCTGGTCTCTTATCCTTGAAATGAGTTTGGGGCTCACTTTGCAGTGGAATAAATTATAACTAGGTTACTTCTGTCTGCATCCTAGTTTTTTAACACAGATATGCAAAACTTCTCTTTGATATTACATATCTGTTTTCTCATCTCGACAGGGTTTTGTGGCGGTTAGAAATGATGACAAGATACAGAGAGAGTCCTTAAAGGGTGTTCAAAGAATCAGAAAATGAAAACTCAGAAACTTGGGCTCGCTTTTCAAATTCGGTTTCCTCTGGGGGACATGGGAAGGGAAAATCCCTCCAATACCTCAGTCATTCCATTTTTTGTCATAGAGACTTGATGATAAAATGAAGTGGTACTTAATTCCAATGAGAATTTGTAAAATTCTTTTGAGATGTTTAAGAAGAACACTAAACTCCAAGATTATAAAGTGTACTTTGCCTGTAACCGTTGAGTTGGCTGTTTGTTTTTAGTGCAGGCAACAGATGTGTCTGTTATAAGAAGGATCCCTGGGCTTACTCTACCCTCTGAGAGAACAAACAAGTTGACACAGGCCCACTTCATAGGAAAGAAATCAATTCAGAGATGGTGAATAAGAGAAATCCCATCATAATAGGTCTCATGTAACTAGCTGTCAGCAGAAGAGAAGTGGTAAGAAGTGGGGAAGAGAGCAAAGTTATAGAAGGAAGGGTTCTAACTCGTAGCCATTGTCCGGACAAAAGGGGAGATGCAGGGAAGTGAAAGAAGGCGCCATGGGCTTCCACAGGGGGCTGAGCAACAGGGTGGTCTTGTGAAGACTCAATACAGAGTCTGATGCTGCACAAAGCATACCAGGCAAGACTGGAAATGGAACATTTCTTTTTAATTGAAGTATTGAGTTACAATATTATATTAGTTTCAGGTGTATAACAGTAATTCACTATTCCATTTAAATTTGTTATAAAATACTGGCAGTATTCCCTGTGCTGTACAATATATCCTTGTAGCTTATTTATTTTATACTCTACTACGTTTGTGCCTCTTAATTCCCTACCCCTGTCTTTCCCCTCCCCGCTTCCCTTTAAATTTCCTGGAAACGGAACTTTAAACGTTGAACTAGAACCGGGAAACATCTCAGCCAAGTGATTTTTATATACAAAGCTATTTAGGGGGAATTCGTAAAGGAAAAGAACTGCCCACTACTCCATCCGACCTGACAATAACTTCATTCTTGTACGTTCCATTTTTGTTCTTGACGGTGTCAACAAAATATATTTACCAAGTTACTACCAAGTAAATATACTGTATTTTGTATACTACTTTTTTGGAAACTAACAGTGGGTCATAAGGACTTTTCCACATTCCTGCATAGTCTTAAAATTTTTTTTAACATCAACAACATCTTGAGGCTTATGAGGAGAACAAGGAGGCCAGGCAGAGGGAATGTTCCAGATGGACAAGAGCTGGAAAAGAAGGGACCAAGAGGAGCTAGGGGAGAGCAGTGAAGAGGCACTGTGGGAAACTCTTAGGATTTTTTTTTTTTTTTTTTTT
>NW_006780155.1:0-2317 GCF_000442215.2 Lipotes vexillifer | reverse complement strand
ATCCAGAGGGAGGAAGTGGATGACTCAGACCCAGTGCCCGAGTCCCTCTGGCCAGGAAGGGGCCCTGCAGCCCCGCCCCAGATGGCAGACCCAATTCCTCTGTGAAGTCAGACAACAGTCATCCCTGGGTGTTATCTGAGCAGTTAACTCTGCCATCAGTGGAACCTTGTTATCTGGTGATCTGAGTGCCATCAGCAGAGGGACAGGCAGAGGGAAGTGAAGGGGAGATGACAGGAGAGGCCAGTGCCAGCCTTCCCTGGACACTCCCCCCACCAGACCCAGCACCACTGTCCCTGTCCGTCCATCGACCCCACTTCCTTACTCTCCCCTGGGCCTGCTCATCACCCGGGGCCTCCAGCCCACCTCCTCACCTGACGGCCTCCTGGATCGCTGCTTCCCCCGACACCGCCACCCAAGTGGCTCCTCTTGTGCCCTAAGGGAGCCTTGCCCTGTCCCCACCCTGCCCGGACACCAACCTGGCTCTGGGGCCCGCCTGTCCCTGGCTATAGCAGAATCCGTCCCAGGTGACCAAGTGCTCAGCCCTGCCCCCTCCAGATTTTGTGTCAGCTGTTTGCCCTGTGACCTCGGGTCTCTAATGGGATCAAGAAAGTGTGTTGATTTACAGCTTGTCTGGGGTGTGAGCAATGCTCTGTCTGGCTATGGACATCTCTGAGTCTCTTGAGTTGTGTATGATATTAGGTCAGACCCAGGCTCTGATTTTCCCATCGAGGTGTCTAGCTGTTTTAACACATTTTTGTAGAAAACATCCTTTACCCACTGAATTACCTTGTCATCTTTCTCACAAATCACCTGGCCCTGCGTATGTCTATTTCAGGCTTACTCCAGTTCCACACATTTTAACTAGACTGCACTGTTGAGATTAGTTTGCTGAGAATTTCCGTTCACCACAAATGGGTGTTGAATTTTGTAAGATTCTTTCTCTGCATCTAAGGAAGTGATAATACTTTTGCTGTTTTAGTTTGTTAATATGGTGAGTTACCTTGATTGATTTTCACATGTTAAACTAACCTTATATTCCTGCAATGAATTGTACTTGGCCATGATCTGTCATTCTTTTTATATTCTTAAGAACTCAATTTGCTAAAATTGTATTAAGTATTTTGGTGTCTCTTTATAGGACAGATGCTGGTCTGTGGTTTTCTTTTCTTATAATGTCTCTGTTTGGTTTTCTTATCAAAACTCTTCTTGGTCATGATGTATTATCTCCCTTGTATATCTCTGCATTCAATTTGCTAATATTTTGTTTAATTCTTGTATCTATGTTGATAAGGAATATTGGTCTGTAGTTTCCTTTCTATAACGTCTTTGTCTAATTTTGGTAGACAGAGTAATCCTGACCTTATCAAATCATTTGGGAAGTGTTTCTTCCTCTTCTATTTTCTGGAATAAATTATGTAGGTTTGATGTTATTTCTGCCTTAAATGTTTGGTAGATTTATGAGTGAAATCACCTGGGTTTGAAGTTTTGTTTGGGAAATTGGGGGGGGTGGCTAGAAATTCAATTTTAAAAATAAACATAGGACTACTGAGTGTATCTATTTCTTCTTAAGTGTTTTTGTGGTAGTTTGTATCTCTCAAGGACTTAGTTCAATTCAAATTTCTGGGTACGGATTATTGACAATGTTTATTATCATTTGGACATGTCATAGGTCTGCAATGACGCCCCTCTTTCCTTCCGGGCGTTGGGGTTTGTGTCTTCTCTCTGTTTTTCTAGGACAGTCTGGATGACGTTTAATCTACTTTGGTTCTCTTCAAAGAGCCAGCTCTTGGGCTCGTGGGTTCTTCTCTGTCACTTCCCAGAGAGCAAGCCCCATGCTGTCTCTCTCTGGCCTTGGATTTCAGGTCGGTTGCTTGCCCTGCAGCCCCAGTTCCTGAGGCTTCAAGAAAAGCTGTGACCTTGCAGTTTGTCTGACTTTTTGTTTTCTTTTAATGGTGAGAGTGATGCTCATTTGAGTGTCTGAGGTCCCCAGGCAGAAGCCAGCACATGAATTCATTCTCTGCGTGCTCAGCCCCCATCTAGTCTTTTTTTTTTTAAATAAATTTATTTATTGTTGGCTGCGTTGGGTCTTCATGGCTGCGTGTGGGCTTTCTCTAGTTGCGATGAGCGGGGGCTACTCTTCGTTGAGGTGCGCGGGCTTCTCATTGCAGTGGCTTCTTTTGTTGCGGAGCACGGGCTCTAGGTGTGTGGGTTTCAGTAGTTGTGGCACATGGGCTCAGTAGTTGTGGCTTGCAGCCTCTAGAGCGCAGGCTCAGTAGTTGTGGCGCACGGGCTTAGTTGTTCTGCGGCATGTGGGATC
>NW_006780154.1:0-647 GCF_000442215.2 Lipotes vexillifer | reverse complement strand
AGAACCCTTACCCGAAGCCTTACCCTAAACTGTGCCCTAATCCTAACCCATAAGCTAACACTACCCCGTGCCCTAACAAGTACGCTAACCCTAAAACGTTTCCGTACACTAAGCTGTACCCGAAACCATCCCCGTTCCTTAACCCTAACCCTAATCCTAACCGGAACCCGAACCCTTCCACGAAGCCTTACCCTAACCCGTGCCCTAATACTAACTCTTATGCTAAAATTAACCCGTGCCCTAACACGTACGCTAACACTAAACTGTTGTTGTACCCTAACCTGTACCGTAAACGGTCCCCATTCCCTAACCCTAACCCTAACCGGAACGAGAACCCTTATCAGAAGTCTTACCCAAACCCGTGCCCTAACCCTAAAATTTACGCTAAAACTAACCCGTGCCCTAATACTAACTCTTATGCTAAAATTAACCCGTGCCCTAATACTAACTCTTATGCTAAAATTAACCCGTGCCCTAACCCTAAAATTTACGCTAAAACTAACCCGTGCCCTAATACGTACGCTAACCATAAACCGTTGTCGTACCCTAACCTGTACCCTAAACCCTCCGCGTTCCCTAACCCAAACCCCAACCCGAACCCGAACCCGAACCCTTACCAGAAGCCTTACCCTAACACGTACAATAAC
>NW_006780153.1:0-235 GCF_000442215.2 Lipotes vexillifer | reverse complement strand
GTGTGTGTGTGTGTGTGTCTGTTTCAGACACCCTTTGAAGGGTGCATGAGCACGTGTAGTTTTGTTTGATTTTAGCTTCTCAAAATGCCTCTTGGACTCAAAGGTGCCTGAGGGTAGCGGACAGGTGCTCCCCCAGTACAGAATTCTGAACACAGTGCCAGTAAACACTGAACAGAAGAGCTTTGCAAAATTCCATGTTTTAATGTAACTTTTTAACCCAGTGAATCAATGTACC
>NW_006780152.1:0-204 GCF_000442215.2 Lipotes vexillifer | reverse complement strand
TTAGGGTTAGAATTACGGTTAGGTTTAGGGAAAGGGGACGGTTTAGGGAAAAGGTTAGGGTACGACAGTGGTTTAGGGTGAGCATACGTGTTAGGGCATGGATTAGTGTTATCATACGGGTTAGGGTTAGGGCATAGCTTGGACTAAAACTTCGGGTAAGGGTTCGGGTTAGGGTTAGGGTTAGGGAATGGGGAAGGTTTAGGA
>NW_006780151.1:0-839 GCF_000442215.2 Lipotes vexillifer | reverse complement strand
TTTTATCTTCCAGCTCACTTATCCGTTCTTCTGCCTCAGTTATTCTGTTATTGATTCCTTTTAAAGTATTTTTAATTTCAGTAATTGTGGTGTTCATCACTGTTTGTTTGCTCGCTCTTTAGTTTTCTAGATCCTTGTTAAATGTTTCTTATATTTTCTCCATTCTGTTTCTGAGATTTTGGATCATCTTTACTATCATTACTCTGAGTTCTTTTTCAGGTACATTTCCTATTTCATCTTCATTTATTTGGTCTTGTAGGTTTTTACTTTGCTCTTTCATCTGTACCATATTTTTTCATCGTTTCATTTTTTTTTAATGGGTGATGCTGTATTCCTGTCTTACTGGTTGTTTGGGCTGAGACGTCCAGCACTGGAGTTTGCAGGTGTTAGATCTGGGTCTTGGTGCTGAGATGAGGTCCTCTGCGAGGCCTCAGTGTGATTTATATTCCCTGGGGTCTGAGGTTCTCTGTTAGAACAGCGGTTTGGACTTAGAGCTCCCACCACAGGAGCTTGGGCCCGATCTCTGGCCTGGGAACCAAGATCCCAGAAGCTTTGTGGTGCAGTTAAAAAAAAAAAGAAGAAGAAATAAAGATAAAAAGTAGCAGTACAATATCAAAGAATAAAAAACAAAATAAAATTAGAAAGTTAAAATGTATATAAGGAAAAATAAAACAATAATTGAAACAACTTCAATAGGTTAGAAATAAAACCACAGCAGGAGAAAGGCAAAAAAAAAAAAAAATGGGGAGGGGGCAACAAGCCAAAGGGAGTGATCCCTAACAAAGTATAAAGAATAAAATAAAATTAGAAAAATAAAAGATTTATTAGGAAAAATAAAA
>NW_006780150.1:0-676 GCF_000442215.2 Lipotes vexillifer | reverse complement strand
GTTGTGGTGCACGGGCTTAGTTGTTCCATGGCATGTGGGATCTTCCCGGACCAGGGCTCGAACTTGTGTCCCTGGCATTGGCAGGCGGATTCTTAACCACTGCACCACCAGGGAAGTCGTGAGATTAACAACTTTTAATGAAGAAATATGCAAAATGCAAAATGAAGAAATTCTAGAGATCTGCTGTCAAACATACACCTACAGTTAAATATGTTAAGGATAGACCTCATATTAAATGTTCTTTCCAAAAAAGCCCCCCAAAACAAAAAACACCACAAAAGAACACAAGGAAATTTTTTAAGGTGATGGATATGTTTAGTACTTTGTGGTGATACTATCACAGTTGTATGCATATGTTAAAACCCATCAAGATGTATATGTTAAACATATGCAATTTTTGTATATCAATTATACCTCAGTAAAGCTTAAAAAAGGAAAATTCCACATCAGCACTCAGTACAATAAATATTTTCATGTGTATTCCAGACATTATCAAGATATGTATATATTTAGACATAGTTGTAATCATGGTATACATTGGCTTTAAAAAAAATGAAAGGCCACATATACATATTTTTCTAATAACAGCGTATTTTCTATACTGCAAAATTTGCAGGTAGGGCTTCCCTGGTGGCGCAGTGGTTGAGAGTCCGCCTGCCGATGCAGGGGACACGGG
>NW_006780149.1:0-220 GCF_000442215.2 Lipotes vexillifer | reverse complement strand
AATCAAGACAGTATGGTACTGGCACAAAAACAGAAATACAGATCAATGGAACAGGACAGAAAGTCCAGAGATAAACCCACGCACATATGGTCACCTTATCTTTCACAAAGGAGGCAGGAATGTACAGTGGAGAAAGGACAGACTCTTCAATAAGTAATGCTGGGAAAACTGGACAGGTACATGTAAAAGTTTGAGATTAGATCACTCCCTAACACCATAC
>NW_006780148.1:1886554-1889160 GCF_000442215.2 Lipotes vexillifer | reverse complement strand
TGCCATTTCCTGCATCATGAATCTCTTCAGTTCTTCAGTTACTTCTTCCTCTTGTCTCTCTTCCTCCTTTCTCTGGGCCTCCAATTCCATAAGGTCTTTATTAGTAAGCTCCCCGTGTTGCACACAAAGGAGTTCAATGAAGTCATCCTCTTGCAGATCTAGCTTGGAATAAAGATACTGTACTACTGTACTCTATGCACTACTGTACAGTAAAGTACATTAAAGCACAACTACTTGTAGAGGATGAATGCACGTGACAATGTATGCCAGACATGTGAACTAACTTACGTGATTGGACATGTAAAAGCACATTCACATCTTTGAAAGTTCACAACTTGAAGGTTCGTATGTAGGGGACTTACTGTACTCTGAAAACTTATAGTTTTATAAGTTTTATAGACACTGATGAAGGAAATCGAAGATGATACAAAGAAATGTAAGGATTTCCCATGTTCATTGATTGGAAGAATTAATATTGTTAAAATGTCCATACTACCCAAGGCAATCTACAGATTTAATGAAACCTCCATCAAAATTCCCAGGACATTTTTCCAGAACTAGAACAAATAACTGTAAAATTTGTATGGAATGAAAAAAGACCATGAAGAGCCAAAGCAATCTTAAGAAAAAAGAACAGAGCTGGAGGTGTCACGCTCCCTGACTTCAGAATGTACTACAAAGCTACAGTAATCAAAACAGTACGTGGTACTGGCACAAAAACAGACGTAGATCAATGGAACAGAACAGAGAGCCCAGAAATAAACCCATGCACACATGGTCAATTAATCTACAACAAAGAAGGCAAAAATATACAATCGGAAAAAGAGTCTCTTTAATAAGTGGTGTTGGCAAAACTACACAGCTGTATATAAAAGAATGAAATTAACAAATGAGGCCTAATTAAACTTAAGAGCCTTTGGATAGCAAAGGAAACTATCAACCAAATGAAAAGACAACCTTCTGAATGGGAGAAGATATTTGCAAATGACATGTCTGATTAGGGATTAATATCCAAAATATATAAAGAGCTCATACAACTCAATATCAAAAAAACAAACAACCCATTTAAAAAATGGGCAGAAAACCTGAATAGACATTTGTCCAAAGAAGACACACAGATAGGCAATAGGCACATGAAAATGTGCTCAACATCACTAATCATCAGGTAAAAGTAAGTCAAAACCACAAGATACCACCTCACACTTGTCAGAAATGGTTACCATAAAAAGACAACAAATAAATTTTGGAGAGGATATCGAGAAAAGGCAACCCTAGTTTACTGTTGGTGGAAATGTAAATTGATGCAGCTACTATGGAAAACAGTATAAAAGTTCCTCAAAAAATTAAAAATAGAACTACCATATGATCCAGCAATTCCACTCCTTGATATAAATGTTATGAATACTAAAACACTAACTTGAAAGGATATATGCACCCCACTGTTCATAGCAGCATTATTTATAATAGCCAAGATATGAAAGCAATCTAAGTGTCAAAAATGAATGGATAAAGCAGCTCTGATTATATATATATATATATAAAATGATCTACAACTACATGCAAAAATGTTGATAAGTCTCACAAATGTAACACTGAATGAAAGAAGCAAGCCACAAAAAATACATGTAGTATTGCCCTGTGTAAATAAATTTCAAAGATAAGCAAAACTAAGTTATATTGTTTAGGTATGCATAAATATATAGTTTCTAAAAAGCAAAGAAAACATTAAAAAACTCAAGATAATGGTTAGTTCAAGAAGTGGTTGGTGGTTTCACCGATGTTTGTTCTATAATGAGTTGTTAAACTGTATCTGTATACTTCATGCACTCTTCAGCATATAAATTATATTTTTATATGTAATATAAATTTCATTATATATTGTAATTATATATATATATATAATTTATTACATATACAACAGAAATGTGAAAAAGAGAAAAATGACAGATTTAAATAATATATCTAGCAACCAAGTTAAAATTAAGAAAACTCTGGGGAAGTAAGAGTAAATATCACTACAAAATGAAGAGAAGAAATTCAAGAGATAAAGAAGAGCCATTACTGAAAATGAAAATATTATAATGTCTTAAATATCATTCAGTAGCAGAGAGATGATTGTTTTAAATCAACAATAAATTAACAGCTAACTTGTGGGTTTAGTCATAAGCGACAATAATTTCTCTTTGGTCCAACTTCAAAATTCCAACTCTTACAAATATCTTTTAGAACAAAATACACACTACATAAATCAAAGGACAAACAATTCCTGTGAGGAGGAGATATTTAAGCTGTGACCTGAAGATAACCAGAAATTAGCCTACTGAAGAGTGTTCTGGGCTGAGGGAATAGCAAATTGGAAGGTTCAGAGGTGCAAAAGGCCCTAACTCATTCCAAGAACTAAAAGAAGCCCATCTTGGCAGAAATGTAACGGCAGTTACTGAAGGAACACTGTCTGAAGAGCAAGTATGGGAGAAAAGAGATTTCAGGAACTTGGGTTTTGCTAAAGTGTTACTGGGTGAATCTCTACTCTGTTCCTTCAACTCTGATAAATGCCCCACACCTCCCCCGCACACACACAGCTCTGAGATGAACAGGAGATTTGCATT
>NW_006780148.1:1881087-1886544 GCF_000442215.2 Lipotes vexillifer | reverse complement strand
GTAGGGAAAAGGTATTTTAATTTCATAGAGATTTCCCATCTCTAATCTCTATGTTTCTGTAAATCTCATAAATAATAAACTAGTACTAAAAAGAAGGAAGGGATTGGAACTAGCCAGGGGGAATAACAAATCCTTTCCCTTAACTCTGTGTTTAATGCTGAACACCTAGATAAACTATTTGTGGGCTTGGGTGTTCCCAGAGATACAAATCCTAGGACTACTGAGAGGGTAAGTGGTTTCCATCCGAACTTAAGCTTTCCCTTTCCCACTGCAATGTTTGTAGACTTTCAAATAAAATTTTTAGGATTCAAGGTAGTGCTTTTCCAAATAGGAGCAGACAGGTTTTCAAGGTGTGATCTACTTACTCTCTTTATTGCAAGAAAATGCCTGACTCTATACTTACCTGAGTTAATAAATTTTATTCTTGTTGACAGGAAGAATAATAGCTTTGAAATAAATAAGCATACTGTGCTTAAATGTTTCCCTGCTTCATTTTCATATACAGTACACACATTATTTCAGATAGACATTTAGAAGGACAGATATATACCTCATGCTTTAAAATAAATTATACATTTTCCGGTGCCAGAGCACACAGATGGTCCATTTACCACTTCAGGAGACTTGCCACTGTTTTAGAAGCAGTAAAAGTTTCTTCTCTCGCTTTTTTTAAACTACCTATTCTCTTTCATGATATTCACTAACACTGTAAAATTCTCCAGACGTTTGGGAAGCCATTAAAAAGTGGAGTAAATTTCTGTTCTTGTGGACTGTGGATCTAATATTTGTTTTTAAACCAAACAGGTGTGTTGAAAAAGGAGGCACAGGGATTTACACTTGTATAGTAACATGGGCTTCAGTTCAAAGACAGGCACACCAACATCAAAGCCCTTCAAATAGTCATTTGCACATATGAGGAACTCAAGGCCTGTTGGTTAGTTGATCGATTAACGTACCAAGTTCAGCTTGCTTCCTTTGTCTGGAAGAGTTCTATGGAAATTAGGAAGGGATAAAGAATACCAAAGACTCTTAATATAGGACACAATCATCCCATAAACAATATTGAAAGCAAATTTTTTCAAACTCTTTGAAAAGAATTAGTTTAAGCTGCCCTTTAGAATCCCAGATATTCTTTCAAATTGATTATATAAAATATTTAATAATGCTTCATTAGAAATTATATAAAATATAAAGTCTGAGTGTGTAGCTATATTCATGAGCAGACAGAAATGAGTCAGTCACTCTACTAAACAACACAATTCCAAAAGATTACAGAAAAAAAAGAAAGATATTTATACTTTAAAGAAACAATACTTAATAAATGTCTATTTAGCAACAATTGTTTTCCAGTCATAGTCTGGGTACTGGGGATACCACACTAAATAAGGCATTCGTAATACATGCTTTCATAGAGTAAGAAGCTGATAATAAAGAAGTATGAAGAGAGTTCCAAACAAGGATTAGAGGGGATGGACTTGTACCGGGGACAGGGTAGTGAGGTCAGAGCAACTTTTCTTGTTTTCAATAACACTTTGTTTCATATATTAACAACAAGAATTATAGTTGTAAATTGTAAATTTATTATTAAACGAATTAAGATTGTATAAGTCATTAGGGCTAAAGAAAATGGGGTAAAGTGATTAATTAAGCATTTCATCAAAATGGAAACTAGAATTTTCCTCACTGGTTCTCTGCTATAATCCTTCAATCTCTTATGCTCATGGTTGCTGAAACAGAAAACAAAGGAAAGGACAGTGAAAAGATGAAAGGATTGATTTTAATTGCTTGAATTGGTTGGTTGGTTGGCTGATTTTCTCAAGGTAGAGTGAATTATACTGATGGTATGGAAAACCTTTCAAGTATCTAGGTAACCACTAAAAGTAATTCTTTCATCCTAGCTCAGGATGTGATTGGGTTCCACATTAGCTGGCAATTTAATGATTCTCCAAGTCTCATCATGCAAATTTTTGCCAACAATGCTTAGAGATAATTAATCCGTAGATGTTATTTTTAAAATATTTATTTATTTATTAGCTGCATCGGCTCTTATTTGCAGCATGCGGGATCTTTCCATGTGGCACGCAGGCTTCTCTCTCTAGTCGTGGCACGGGTCTCAGTAGTTGCAGCATGCGGGCTTAGTTGCCCCGCGGCATGTGGGATCCTAGTTCCCCAACCAGAGATCGAACCTGCATCCCCTGCATTGGGAGGTGGATTCTTAACCACTGGACTACCAGCAAAGTCCCCTTAGATGTTATTTGTACAAAGCCTTTAGTCCACACATGTTTCCCTCTTGTCCCTCTGTTGTCCCTCTATGTATATTGTCCCTTTACTAAAATTTTGCTTTACCTAAGCATATCAACTTGTGAATATATTTATTCATGCAGAAATTCTGTATTTCATGGATTGTCCAGGAACCAAGAAGGCAATCTAAGAGCGAAAACAAAAATCCATCATGAAAGCCAACCAAAATAACATATTATAATAAATGTCTTAACAGTCCAGTAGCAAAAAAACTGTATTTTTTTAATAGTCAACAAATTCTACTCTTTGTGTCATCTGGTAATTCAGCAGTCATTCAAAGGCCAAAATAGTTGGAAGCTCTGAGAGTTCATCTAATTCAGTTTAAAAAGCATGCCCTTTAATTCTCTGCTGGAGCATCCCCCTTTCTATTCCTTTGGCCAGTGCAACCAGTCCAGGCAAGTGTGGTGTTGTTCACCACCAATCCTGAGTACACAAATGGGATTAACAGCTAAGAAACACTCACAATTAAGGAATATTTTCATTATTGCAAATTGAGGGGTTTGGTACACTCACAGATTTAAGACAAGTTGTCCTTCCTCAGCACAGCCCACAAAGTTTCTCAAAACTATCTTCTGATCTACAACAAAGCCCATCACTTGATCATGACATATAGAAGTCTGAAAAGGTGAAGCCTAGCTGTGTTGTGCAATACAATAGCTATTAACCATATGTGGCTACTAAAATTAAAATCAATTAGAAATAAACAAAATTTAGGTCCATTGACAGATGAATGGAGAACGATGTGGTACATATATACAATGGAATTCTACTCAGCTATAAAAATGAGTGATGCCACTTGCAGAAATATGGATGGACTTAGAGAGTATCATACTAAGTGAAGTAAGTCAGAAAGAGAAAGACAAATACCATATCAGTTATATGTGGAATCTAAAACATGACACAAATGAACTTATCTATGAAACAGAAATAGTCTCACAGACATAGAGAACAGACTTGTGGCTGCCAAGGGGGAGGGTGTTGGGGGGGATGGATTGGGGGTTTGAGACTAGCAGTTGCAAACTATTATATATAGGATGGATAAACAACAAAGTCCTGCTGTATAGCATAGGGAACTGTATTCAATATCCTGTGATAAACCATATGGAAAAGAATATGAAAAAGAATATATATATAAATATATATCTGATTCACTTTGCTATATAGCAGAAATTAACACAACATTGTAAATTAACTATACTTCAATAAAAAAAAATTTTTTTAAAGAAATAAATAAAATTTAGAATTCAGTTAGTCACATTAGCCACATTTCAAGTGTTCAGTAGCCACATGTGGCTAGTGGCCACAGTCTTGGGCAGTGCAGAAGCTCATTTTTCATCATCTCAGATTGTTCCATTGGTCAGTGCTGTACAACCTCCCTAGGAAGTCCTGCTCCTTACTTGGAGGAGAGAAAACGAGACTGCAACAAATCCCATTAGATTAAGAAGCAATCATATTTGCTTCTCCATAATTCCTGGAAGCTGTCAGTACTCATCCCCAAATCAGAAACATGTTAACTTTCTCCCTTCTTCTTTCTTTCATTTCGAGTTTGGCTACCTGTATGGCTCAATCCCACTTCCTTAAGTTTTGCATCTCACTTTACCATTTCCCCTGGGTCACTTTCTACCAGATCAGTCCAGATCTTGTTATATTTTCTCATCATAACAATATGCTTTTTCATTTGGAAAGGTTCTTCTCATGAAATCCAATATGCTGCTATCCAGCAAAAAAGGAAAGAAGTGGGCACCTAAAATAATAGAATTCATTAAACCATCCCAGAGCAAACATTTTGCAGTCTTTTCCTCTCTGTCAACCACATCTACCCCAAATAATAAGTACTTAATTGTACTGTCTCTGCCTAATAAGAGATAAATTCATGATTACACGGAAGTCAAACTTCTCCCTTATGTTTCTTGACCTTGACATGAAGAAAACGTTATAACTTAAATTTCAGATTGTGTTCTTATGGGCAAGGATTTCTCTTATCCAAATATACCTTTGAAGCCAGTAGAAAGGACTTGCTGATAAATGTTTCAACACCACACTTTATTAAAACAAGTTATTTCTGTTGTTTACTATGTGGTTAGATCATGATGAAAAGCAGATCTTCACCAGTGCATTTTTGTGCAAATTCCTTACCTTGGTGTTTACAAAAGAAAGTGAAGACCTTTCAGGGCTATTTGTCACCATGCCCTAGTAGCCAACAAAGCACACTGCCAACTGCTAGAGGTTTCACTTCCTAATTAACAACTTTCCTAGAAACATAAGAACTGTACAAAACCAAAAAGCTCTCCCATTTAACCTTCCTTCATTTCACTTGGCTCGAGTCCCAGTGGGGTGATGAGCACAGTACTGAACAATAAAATCCTCAAGTGTGGTTGGAACCACCCTGTGCACAGAGAAAGTCGTCTGAGAAGGCTTTCTGCAAGACAAATTCGTTATCTGCTTCACTTAGAACCTTTTTAAAGGATTACAACATCAAAGTAGTCCTGCTCCAAACCCATGCAAAAATGTTGAAGGTATTCTCAAACATACTTATTTCCTTTATTCCCAAAGTGAGATTCATTTTCACTTAATCACTAACAATATTTTCCAGTCCTCGGCTGAGGGATTCCAGATCACACATGCACACAATATCGCAACATATTAGTAATGGTGAACTTAGAACCATTATTAGAAGAAGTAGGCTTTTCTTTTAAATCCTTTTTTGATTTAGGTGTTTGTAACAAAATCCACCCCACTAAAGAATTAAATAACTACTCAAGTACCCTGCAGTTATTACACTACTGTCCATTTTAATTGAGGGAAATCTTTTTGGCAAAATTTTTGGATATGTTTGTAAAAAGTACAATACCACAGTCATTTTCCATAATTTCTCATAGATGCAAAGATTATTTTGTCCATTTTACAAGAAAAGGAAATAAGGAACAGGAAAGTTAAGTCATGAACCTCAAGTTACACAATCTGTCAGCCGTGAAACCTAGAGCTCTCCTGCCTGAGGCACATGTGTTTTAAAGGAAATCTCTTATCCCACCCACTTTAGGAGACTCCACCCATCTTAGAGAAGAAACAAAGACAGTTTCTCAGGCAGCAAGTTCTCATTCATTTCAGAATATCCTCAAATCTCTGCAATACTTTTATAATAACTAAAGTGGTGAG
>NW_006780148.1:1877992-1880920 GCF_000442215.2 Lipotes vexillifer | reverse complement strand
CATTCCTGCAGGCATGATTCTGACTTTACTTTCTGGTAAGACCACTTATTTCCACAAGTCTCACAGTTCCAGAAAACATAACCTCAGTCATGAAGAGCTCTGCCTTTTTTTATAGACCATATTAAGAAATCATTATTGAGTAGATATGTCAAGATAACATTTCCAATTCTATGATATCCCCAACTTAATTGGGCTGCCCAAATCACCAGTTATTGCATAATCATCTGCTTTTCACTACTAAAAATCACTCTGCATAGAATATTAAAAAATCAGTTAGCATCACTAGTTCTTTCCCATGACCTATAATGTCTATGATAGAAAAGTCAAGTGGCCAAGGACACTGAGTTTGGCAGAAGAAGGCAGCTGGAAGACTAAAGGCAATGTGGTGTAGATCCAAGATGGGAGTTACTTTTACTGAGTCTTAGTACCACTTGGTCACAGGGAAAAGCCCAACTGAAAACGAGCAGAGCCTCTATCCCTCCTATGACTCAAAGGTAAGGAAAGAACGCCCATCTTGGTGAAGCTCCTGGGGAACAGTAGCTAAATTTGCACACGGATCGTCTTCTGACCTAGGTTTTCTTTGGCAGTTTTCTATTGACTTGGGAATTTGAGGGCAAAAGTAAAGTTAGTTCACTCAGAAAACCCAGGGAGGAGATTTAGATCTTTAAGTCAAATGTATTGTACACGGTCCTCTTCCTTAAAAGATATTTAGAAAGGCTGGTTGGGTCTAAGCGCTGCTGTTCAAAACATAGCAACCATTTGTACAGTGGAAGAGGCAGTGACACCAATAACTCATAATCTTCATAGAAGCAATCTGGTCATTTGCCAGGTCAGCTTAAATTGACTGTGACCAGGGGGGGAAAAAGACTTTCAAGGACTGTAAAGAACAAACTGGCCTCGCCGCAAATGAGGATCTGAGCAATTATTTATCTAAACATTCTCATGGAGAAGAGTGGCACTGCTTTCTTACTTGAAGCCTTGCCTAGCTAAATATATAAGAAAACATTAAATCCCACCAGAGCCACATTTTATTCCAGCCTATACACATTGCCAAGATGTAAAGAGATAACTATGTGTAAAATTGTTGTGCAGAGCCTTTAACTAAGAAGCAAAGGGAAAGGAAGACGAAAGATTTTAGAATTGTGTGGCTGATTAAACAACAGCCAAAATAAAGTTTGCTTTCCAAAGTCAACTAAGTGCAAACTCTACCTTGCTGCATGAAAGGGCACTTTGGACCATACGTTTCACACTTGGATGTCATCTTCAGCAGATCTTAAGCAGGTGAGGGAAGTAATTAAGAGGGAGTGACGTTCACTTATCTAAATCTTGAACACGGTAGGGGAAGGGAGGCAACAAAAAGGAGATGCCTCTTTTTAGTTATGGGAGCTGTGATAGAACCAGGTGTAACAGACACCAGGGACAGACTAGGTTGATAAAGCAGGTGCCAGGATGAGGTGAGGTGAGGTGAGGCATGAGTCCCACAATAGACATGCACACGAGGGGACCTTGAGAGACTTCAGAGGAGTAAGTACAAAGATAAAGTTAATTTGAAGCCAGTGGGTGATCTGATATAGAACATGGAAGGAATCAGGTACCGGATAATTTTATCTGAATGTTTTGTTTCAGTGTCAGTGGGCTCCTATGAACCCAATACAGGATCCACAGCTCTTGTTATGAGGAGAAACTAATAATTGACAATTTGTATACCTAATTAAGAAACAAAGCTTTCAGCTACAAAGTGGGAGACAGAAGAGAAGTAGACTCAAAATAGTAGTTTCTGAGGTCAAGCAAAAATTTCATGTGCTAATACACATCGTTCATAACACCTTTTTTTTTTTCAGAACAACATAGACATACATGAGCTCACATAAATTAATATCAGTGTCTCCACATACTTAGAAACAAGAAGTTACATGACAGCATAGGAGAAAGGCAAGAATGTCAGGAGATGTGCTTTTAGAACTTCTCAAGGTATAAATATCTGCCCTTCAGTATAATTTAGAAAATTTTTAAAGTATTTTACATTTTTATTTGCCAATTACACTTCAGTAAACTGGGAGGCCGGGAAAGGTACAGATTAAAGGGAGCCATCATCAAAAAATCTAGAAACAATAAATGCTGGAGAGGGTGTGGAGAAAAGGGAACGCTTGCACTGTGCTGGTGGGAATGTGAATTGGTTCAGCCACTATGGAGAACAATATGGAGGTTCCTTAAAAAACTACAAATAGAACTACCATATGACCCAGCAATCCCACTACTAGGTATATACCCTGAGGAAACCAGAATTCAGAAAGAGTCATGTACCAAAATGTTCATTGCAGCTCTATTTACAATAGCCCGGAGATGGAAACAACCTAAGTGCCCGCCGTCGGATGAATGGATAAAGAAGATGTGGCACATATATACAATGGAATATTACTCAGCCATAAAAAGAAACGAAATTGAGCTATTTGTAATGAGGTGGATAGATCTAGAGTCTGTCATACAGAGTGAAGTAAGTCAGAAAGAGAAGGACAAATACCGTATGCTAACACATATATATGGAATTTAAGAAAAAAAAAATGTTATGAAGAACCTAGGGGTAAAACAGGAATAAAGACAGAGACCTACTGGAGAACAGACTTGAGGATATGGGGAGGGGGAAGGGTGAGGTGTGTTAGGGCGAGAGAGAGACATGGACATATATATACTAACAAACGTAAGGTAGATAGCCAGTGGGAAGCAGCCGCATGGCACAGGGAAACCGGCTCGGTTCTTTGTGGCTGTCTGGAGGGGTGGGATAGGGAGGGTGGGAGGGAGGGAGACAAAGAGGGAAGAGATATGGGAACATATATATATGTATAACTGACTCACTCTGTTATAAAGCAGAAACTAACACACCATTGTAAAGCAATTATACCCCAAAAAAAAGGTTAAAAAAAAAAAAAA
>NW_006780148.1:1863371-1877893 GCF_000442215.2 Lipotes vexillifer | reverse complement strand
TTTAAAAAAAAAAAAAAAAAAAGATTAAAGGGAGGAGTTGGGGCCAATTCAGGAAAGCTCTCTGAACTTTCCTGATGTGCCTTTGCCTTGTTGGATTGATAAAGTCTGATTGGGGCCGTTCCTTTTTTTTTTTTTTTTTAAGTTGATTTTTCATTTTAAATTGGGGTATAGTAAAAGCACCCCATGTGATGAAATGTCAGTGGTGATTCTGAGATGTTGAAGAGAAACAATAGCAGGTTCTACGCAGATGAACAGTAGCACAGAATAGTGTTGAGAGAGGAAAATGAGGGAAGAAAAAAAGCAAATAGAACATAATAATGGCATCTCTAAGGTCAGAAATAGGAGGAAATGTAAATGTATTATTAGTCACTGCTACTTCAGGGGTTCTGCTAAAGGTCACTGTGTAACAACTGTATTTGAAAAAATCACAAATTATAATATCCCTCATTGAAAAGTGTACTCATTTTAGTATCCCCCTCCTGTAACATTGATCACACTTTATTTAATTTACATGCTTAATGTCCTTCTTTGCTAGGAGCTATGCTCTATGAGGCCAGGGTCCTTGTTGGTTTTGTTCACCACTGTATTTCCGGCCACTGGAACTTTGCCTGACACTGTAAGTGCTAAATAAATATTTTTGGAGGGAGGGAGGATGAAGGAAGGAAAGTAGGAAGGAAGGGGGCAAAGAAGGGAAGAGATGAAGGAATGTCATGTCATTTTAAGTAGTAATCAATGTGCTTAATGTCTAAATAGTATAATTTGATTTAAATAGAGTATGTGGGTTTTTTTCTTTCACTCCACAAAGCATGCAGGATCTTAGTTCCCTGACCAGGGATCAAACTCATGCCCCCTGCAGTGGAAGTGCAGAGTCCTAACCACTGGACAGCCTGGGAATTCCCCAATAGAGTTATTTTTAAATAATGTAAAATGCATTGTAAAACTTTTGAAAAATAGAAGTTTGTAGGGGATATCAACTTATGATGAATAAGATTTGAATTCTAAGCACTGAGATGAATGAATCACCTGAGTGAATAAACTGCAATGATGTAAAATTTAATGACAATAAATATCAACTATTTTGGTATCCACCCATAATGTAATAGTACTTTCTTATACTTTTGTTTGTTTGTTTTTGTTTTGCTGTATGCGGGCCTCTCACTGTTGTGGCCTTTCCTGTTGCGGAGCACAGGCTCTGGACATGCAGGCTCAGTGGCCATGGGTCACGGGCCCAGCCGCTCTGCAGCATGTGGGATCTTCCTGGACCGGGGCATGAACCCGTGTCCACTGCATCGGCAGGCGGACTCTCAACTACTGCGCCACCAGGGAAGCCCTTCTTATACTTTTGAAGAGTTCTTATAAAAGAGTAAATTCCAATTAAGAATACAGGCCTTGGGACTTCCCTGGTGGTCCAGTGGTAAAGAATCCACCTTCCAATGCAGGGGATATGGGTTCGATCCCTGGTGGGGGAACTAAGATCCCACATGCCTCGGGGCAACTAAGCCCACATGCCACAACTATTGAGCTCACATGCCTCAACTAGAGAGCCCACGTGCCACAAATTACAGAGCCCGTGTGCAAAAGCTAGAGAGAGAAAAACCCACACACCTCAGCTAGAGAGAAGCCCGGGGACCACAACTAGAGAGAAAGTCGAGCAGACCACGCACTATAACAAAAAAGATCCCATGTGCCTCAACAAAGATCCCATATGCCGCAACTAAGACCTGACACAGCCAAAAAAATAAGGAAAAAAAATAAATAAAATAAATATTTTTTTAAAAAAGAATACAGGCCTTATTTACAATTATCAAGATATGGAAGCAACTGAAGTGTCCATCAACAGATGAATGGATAAAGATGTGAGATATATATATATATATATATATATATATATATATGAATATATATATATAAAGGATATAAAGGATATATATATGTGTGTGTGTGTGTATATATATATATATATATAAATATATATATATAAAGGATATAAAGGATATATATATGTGTGTGTGTGTGTATATATATATATATATATATAAAGGAATACTACTCAGCAATAAAAAAGGACAGAATTTTGCCATTTACAATAACATGGATGGACTTGTAGGGTATTATGCTAAGTGAAATAAGTCAGACAAAGATAGACAAATACTGTATGATATCACTTATACATGGAATCTGAAAAATAAAACAAACTAGTGAATATAACAAAACAAGAAACAGACATGCAGATACAGAAAACACACTAGTGATTACCAGTGGGGAGAGGGAAGGGAGGAGGGGCAAGATGGGGTAGGGGATTAAGAAGTACAAACTATTATGTATAAAATAAATAAGCTACAAGAATATATTGCACAATACATAAAATATAGCCAATACTTTATAACTATAAATGGAATATAACCTTTAAAAATTGTGAATCACTATGTTGTACATCTGTAACTTATATAATATTGTACATCAGCTATACTTATACAATTATAAATGAAAAAATAAAAAAAGAATACAGGTGTTAGTAAACAATAACTAAAGTACCAGGTCTAGGGCAGTATGGTGTTAGAGTAAAATCATTTGATTCAAGACACTTGGAAGTTTAGTGCTAATAATCTCATATGCCAAATAGGTTTCAATTTCTTCACCTGTGAAATGAAAATAATGAATCTGATTATTTCTGAAGAAGTTTTGAGTTATAAATGTCTTTGATTTTAGGATTTTTATATTTTCGTGAGAATGCCAGTAAAACAGCTACAATAAATAGTATGTTCTCAATGTATGGAGACCTTTATCGTACTAATTCTCTGTGTCTGTTAAGGGAAGTTAGATAGTTTGGTATTTAAAACATAAAAAATGGTTAAACAAAGGCTTTAGCCGTTTTTTTAACTCTTAGTTTTGTATAAATGGCATCACTTTGATTTTTTTCTCCGTATAATTTAAGTAATTTGTCTGCTCAAAAAACTACCCAGTTGAACCAGAAGTATTAGCTCAGATGAAAGAACTATGTTGTCTTATGTGCAGCCTCAGAAAGCAAAATCCCTTAGGCAAGATGGTCTCATGGATGCAGGGGGTCCTCCACGATTACCATAGATAGTACTGTTTGATACCCAGCAAAGAACTAATGTAGAGTCACACATTATCTTATTTGATTCTCACCACAATCCTTTAGATTAGGAATTCTTATTTTCATTTTAAGAATAAGAAAACAGAGATGTGGGGAGGTTACGTGACTTGACTATGGATATGCAGCCAATAAATGGTGGAACTGGGCTGTGAATCCAAGTCTAAGCCTGTGCTCTTAACCAATACTGTATGCTGCCTCCATACTCTCTCACATGTTCCAGCTTAATGAAGAGTAAAGGAAAAGCCAAAGTAATGGGGTCAAATTGTTCTATAAGGTCTGTTATGAGTTGAATGTTTGTGCCCCTACCCCCAAATTCACATGTTGAAACCTAATCCCCAGTGTAATAGTATTAAGAGGTGGGGCTTTGGGGATGATCAGGTCGTGAAGATGAAGTCTTCGTGAATAAGATTAGTGTCCTTATTAAAGAGACCCCAGAGAGGTCCCTTACCCATTCTTCCATGTGAAGACACAATGAGAAGATGGTCACCTATGAACCAGGAAGTAGTCCCCCACCAGAGGCCAAATCTGCCAACACTTTGATCTTGGACTTCCAGACTTCAGAACCATGGGAAATAATGTATGATTTTTAAGTCACCCAGTCCATATTATTTATTATAGTAGCCTGAACGGACTAAGAAAAAATCCTTTAACCACTCGTAGGCATTACTGATATATCTCTAAGTAACATATGTCTATGGGCAGTAGACATAAGGGCTCATAAAACCACCCCGTCAATTGACCCTTCAGATTGAGGTCCATCATCACTTTCTGGAATATAACCAAGTCACCACAGCAGATAGAAACAGGGTTCTATTAAATTTTCTCTCCTGAAAGTGGCACAGATGACTTTCACTCACAACTCATTGATAAAATTTGATCATATGACCACTAACACCAGGGGCCAAGAATTCAATCTTATCATGGAAGAGAGGAAACCAGAAACATTTGAGAAATCATACTAATGGTTACCACAATAACTACAGCACGGAGTCATGTGAACTGCAATGTAAGTGTGTGAAAGTGCTGTGGGAGCACAGAGAAGGAGGAGCAGAGAAGATTCCATACAAGAGGTGACAATTAGACTGGCCCTTAAAATCCTGGAAGGATTTGCATTTTAAAGAAAAGTGTATTCCAGGAGAGGAACAAGAACTACAAAACAGGCTTCTGGCGTGAAGGTCCCCTGCGTGTTCAGGACAGCAAGGAAATAGTTGGGGAAGATAGAGCAGCAATGCTTGTTTTATGCTTAGGAGTCTCCTGAGGAGCTTGGGGCCCCATCCTCAGATATACCGATTCTGCAGACTTTGAGCAGGACCTAGATACATCCATCCCTACCCTCTATATCTTTCTGTGATTCCAGGGAAGGAGGTCCAAGGACCACACCATGAGATATACTAAAATGAAAGTCCAAGGAGAAGGAACTAGTGAAGCTCTAGAAAGGAAGTGCTGGATCCAGAACCCGAAGGTCCCAGTTTTCCTAGCTAGAAAATTGTCCTCACACTTTCGGGAAGAGAAATAATTGGTACTTTTAACCAGTAGAGACTTTTAGAGCTGTTGGTGGCAGTATGAAGGACAGATTGGAATAAGAAGAGAATGAAATGAGAACAACTGCCTTTGGAAGCTACTGCATTAATCTAGCATATAGTTAGTGAAAGCCTGAACTACAGATGCTAACGTGACGCTTGGATATATGTTATTTTAAAAATCAGTAGCAACAGCAACAGTTGTTTAGAACTTAGACTAACAAAAGATTTTTTCAGAGAGAAGTATTTTATCATTGACACTGTTAGGCTGCCAATGCATAGAGATGACAAAAATCAGACTGACCTTTAGTCAGTTTTATTATTATTGTAAATTCTCTCCAGATTATAAATGCCCTTATTGTCTCTACTTTCCAGTGGGACACGCCAATCACTCTACCTTTGGGATGCCTCTTGTGGACAACCAGATTGCAGTTCAGAAGGAGCTTTGACAAATATATACATCCATGAAGCCACCACCACAATCAAAATATGAAACATTCATCATCAAATTGTTCTCTGTGCCCCTTCCTAAATCTCCACCCCTGGCCACTGATCAGTTTTCTATCACTATAGATTTGATTTATCTTATCTATGGAATCATACATATTCTTTTTTGTCTGGCTTCTTTCACTCAGCATACTGTTCTTGAGATTCATCCACATTGTTGCACAAATCAGTAGTTCATCCATTTTAATTCTAAGCAGTATTCCATTGTACAGATGTGCCACAGTTGTTTATCTGTTCACCTGTTGATGAACATTTGAGTTGATTCCAGTTTAAGCCTATCATAAATAAAGCTAATTTGAACAAATTTTTGTGTAGACATGATTTTTACTTTTGGAGGGTAAAAACCTAGGGCTGTTAAAATTGATGTCTCATAAGCTAAGTGTATGTTGAACTTTACAAGAAACTGCTAAACTGTTTTCCAAAATGGTACCATTCTGTATTCCCATTAGCAATGTATAAGAGTTCTAGTTGCTTCACATTTTAGTAGATACTTGGCATTGTTAGATTTTCTAATTTTAGCCATTCTAGTGGATGTAATGATACTTCATTATGGATCCTTTCCTTTGGCTATAAATTTTTCATTAAATTAGGGATTGTACTAGATCATCCTAATTCTTTTTAAATTAGGGACTTGTACTAAATCATCCTAATTCTTTTCTTAACACTCTTTATCCCAGATGTAGCTAAAGGAAGAATTCAGCTGTGAACCTTTATAAGGATAACATATCTCTTCAATAATAATAGGTAGACTCAGGTTTTAATGATGAAAGAAAAATAAAATTCTATAAACTTCTTTTTGGTCAACACAACATTTTACTTATACTTATCCAAAGAAAAGTGGATATTCCTGAAGTTCTGCAGCACTTCTTTTTCCTACCTCGTATATATATGAGGTATATCTTATATAAAGCATTTGCTTTTCTCTATAGAGCTTATTTCTTTTCCGTATTCCACATAAATTTCATTTTTTTTTGTTTGAACTAAGAGTAATAGACTTAATTAAACTTAAAAGAAGTTTCAGAGAAAAATGAAGAGACACACCACGCAATTATTTTAGATTACAAAGTGGTTTTTTAAGGAAGACCCCAAACCCAACTGCTCCAGAGTGAGGCAGAAAGCACAGCTGAAGTGATACTGATATAAATCAGTTAAGAACATTTTACTTTACCTGGCAACTAATGTAACAATTTTGAATTGTTGAAGAATCACATCCTCAGTTGAAGATGATGATTTGGTTCGTGTGGGAAAACACACCCATGCACACACAAACGCATACTCAATACACTCTCAGCTGATGTCAACAAGGTCTAGGTATGGGTTTACACAATTCTGCATTTAAACATCTGGTGAGAGGGGCAAAAAATATAGGCATTGATCATAAAACAATAAGGATAAGCTAATTGGGATATTATTTAATAAGCAGTGTACATATGCAACAACATCTTTCTTATTTTGCAGCATAAATGCAAGAGCTCTTTCTATTTGCATACACCTTTCTCCTACCTCTAAGCAGACATATATAATCTTAGAAATTTAAAGCTGATGGTTCAGCTATCTAGTCCAAGAACCTTATTTTCCAAACTGAAGAAATTTAGGTCCACACCAGTTAAGTGACCTGTCCCAAGTCCCTTCTGTAATTAGTGGCAGAGTTGGATCTAGAACCACTGACGGATATATCTCCACTGATCAATTTACCATATCATCCTGTGTCCCATAACGGTTAAAAGATAGAATTGGATTATTGACCATAGGTGCATGGGTTTACCTCTGGACTTTCTATCCTGTTCCATTGATCCTATATTTCTGTTTTTTGCCAGTACCATACTGTTTTGATTACTGCAGCTTTGTAGTATAGTCTGAAGTCAGGGAGCCTGATTCCTACAGCTCCGTTTTTCTTTCTCAAGATTCCTTTGGCTATTTGGGGTCTTTTGTGTTTCCATACAGATTGTAAAATTTTATGTTCTAATTCTGTGAAAAATGCCATTAATAATTTGATAGGGATTGCATTGGATCTGTAGATTGATTTGGGTAGTATAGTCATTTTGATAACATTGATTCTTCCAATCCAAGAACATGGTATATCTCACCATCTGTTTTGGTAAGCTTTGATTTCTTTCATCAGTATCTTATAGTATTCTGAGTACAGGTCTTTTGTCTCCTTAGGTAAATTTATTCCTATGTATTTTACTCTTTTTGATGTGATTGCAAATGGGATTGTTTCCTTAATTTCTCTTTCTGATCATTATGACAAAGGAGGTAAGAATATACAGTGGAGAAAAGACAGTCTCTTCAATAATTGGTGCTGGGAAAACTGGACAGCTACATGTAAAAGAATGAAATTAGAACACTCCCTAACACCATACACAAAAATAAACTCAAAGGGGATTAAAGACCTAAATGTAAGGAAGGTTGGATACTATAAAACTCTTAGAGGAAAACACAGGCAGAACACTCTCTGACATAAATTGAAGCAAGATCCTTTTTGACCCATCTCTTAGAGTAATGAAAATAAAAACAAAAATAAACAAATGGGAACTAATTAAACTCAAAGCTTTTGCACAGAAAAGGAAATCATAAACAAAATGGAAAGAAAACCCTCAGAATGGGAGAAAATATTTGCAAACGAAGCGACCGACAAAGGATTAATCTCCAAAATATACAAACAGTTCATGCCACTCAATAACAAAAACACAAACAACCCAATCGAAAAGTGGATGGAAGACCTAGACATTTCTCCAAAGAAGACATACAGATGGCCAACAAACACATGAAAATATGCTCAACATCACTAATTATTAGAGAAATGCAAATCAAAACTACAATGAGGTATCACCTCACACTGGTCAGAATGGCCATTATCAAAAAATCTACAAACAATAAATACTGGAGAGGGTGTGGAGAAAAGGGAATCCTCCTACACTGTTGGTGGGAATGTAAATTGGTACAGCCACTACTATGGAAAGCAGTATGGAGGTTCCTTAAAGAACTAAAAAGAGAGCTACCATATGAACCAGCAATCCCACTCCTGGGCATATATCCAGAGAAAACCACAATTTAAAAAGATACATGTCCCCCAACATTCTTTGCAGCACTATTTACAACAGACAGGACATGGAAGCAACCTAAACATCTACTGACAGGAATGAATAAAGAATATGTGGTACATCTATACAGTGGAACACTACTCAGCCATTAAAAAAGAACAAAATGATGCCATTTGCAGCAACATAGATGGACCTAGAGATTTTCATATTGAGTGAAGTAAGTTAGGCAAAGAAGGACAAATATCGTGTGATATCGCTTATATGTGGAATCTAAAAAAAATTGTACAAATGAACTTATTTATAAAACAGAAATAGATTTACAGATGTAGAAAACAATCATGGTTACCAGGGGGGAAACAGGGAGAGGGATAAATTGGGAGATTGGGAGCGACATAAACACACTACTATATATAAAATAGATAACTAATAAGCACCTACTGTATAGCAAAGGGAACTCTACTCAATACTCTGTAATGACCTATATGGGAAAAGAATCTAAAAAAGAGTGGGTATATGTATAACTGATTCACTTTTCTGTACAGCAGAAACTAACACAATATTGTAAATCAACTATACTCCAATAAAAAATGTTTGAAAAAAAGACAGGGAGCATAAAGATAAAAAATTAGCATACATACTTGTAAAACATTTAAATAAATGTGATTTCCTAATGGCTTAGCAAAATGTAAGTAAAATTTCTTTTTAAAATAGAGCTAAAGTTACTTCCAGATGGCATCAATTTATTTCTTTCCCAGTTTCCATGATAGAAAAATGAGGAAGTCAGGGTGAAGAGTTCCCTTTTCTCAAAAAATTACTTGGAAAGGAACTCTACACCATCTCCAAATTTCTAACACTCTTAGCTTAACAAGGAAATTAACTCTTCTTTGCAATCAACAATACAAAAAAGGTATGATGTTGTACTTTGCATTCTGGGTGAACTCATGGGTCTTGCGCTCTTGTGTTCAAGAATATGTGAGGGTACAAACAGACCAATGTCCTGCAAAACCCTAGACTGACAGATAAAGCAGATATTGGGAAGATCTTGTTTGGGAGGAATTCTCATGAATTTATATATCCTAGACTGCTCCCCCTTTACAGTTTTGGATTAAACAAATGATTCTGAATCAAATGATTTTCTCATGTCTCCTACCTGACATTCCACAGGGTCCAGGTCTCTTCACAATTTGGCTCAAATTTCCTGGAAATTCTGCCAAAATTCAATCTTAGTTTGTGAATCTTGGCAAAGGATTCTGCTGGCCGCTCCAAGCTACCCCCAGCCAGGAACATGCACTGCCTTCCCAACCTGGAGGATCTGGAGGGCCAGCCTTACTGTGTGTTTGTGTTGGTTATCCTCCCCAAGTCCAGGGTGATGCCTCCTTTCCTGAGTTCCAGGTCTACAATTCCCTAATGTTGTTCACCACATCCCAGAGGGAAGATAAAAATCCTGGGGCCATACTAATGGTGAAAAGTTCCTCTGACGTGGCCAGTTTAGTCTTGGTCTCCGTCCATTGTCAGCCCCCCTGGAGAGCACTGTTAACATGGTTCCACCATCCCTTGACATCCCTTCAGTGTGTCCTAAACACCCTTTTAACTACTCTTCCCTTTACCATGTGCATCACAACACCATGGGTTGAGGGAGTTATAGTGTATCACTCCTATTTTATCATTTGGGGATTCTTGTAATAAGTTAAAATAGGTTTCTCTATAGTATCTCTCCTTGCATGAAGAATTTCAATCAGGGAAATTTCAAAACTTAAACCTAATTCTCTTTAAAAAATATAAGCTGCTATCTCCTCAAATTAATAATTACATTTAGAGCAATCTCAATTGTAATTTTGTGATTGCATTAAATCCCAAAGTGTCTTTCTAAATGTAATGATTCTAAAATCCACAGTAAATTAAGTAAGTGAAAACACTCAATAAAATTTGGGGTGAGAGAAATACTGATATAACTTAAAAGCATAAAAAAGTTATAACAAGGAGAACATTTCTGTCAACATAGAACTCAGTAGATGGACTATGAAATTTTTAAAAAATCCAAGAAAACATAATGTAATAAATATTAATGGTTAAAACTCAAATTGGAATATTTGTTTATCCAAAGAAAAAGTTATCTCACAGCATACACTAAAATACTTTATAGAGTTAATTTTTTAAAAAAACAATAAAAGGGAATATTTTTTTTTGCTTAACTGTCTTTATAAGCATAAATTATACTCAAAATATAAAAAAGATGAGCTGGTTATGTATGACTTCAGGAGGGTGAGAATAAATAAACTTATGGATGTCAAAATTACCACAGACAAAATATATTGACAAAAGACAAACCAACAAAAAGACAGAAGTATCTATAGCATATATAATGGCAATGGATATATGTATGTATACATTATGGTTAATATGTAAATGGTTTTTATAAATCAAACAGGAGAAAATGAACATACCAATCAAAAGCTGGTAAAGAATATCTATAGGAAATTCATAAGAAACCACATTAAATTGGTCCATAAACATACAAAATATGTATAACCTAAGAATCAGTGGGCATAGTCTAAAAACCAGTATTTCAAAGAAAAATTAAAAAATGAGATGCAATTTTTCACCTACTAAATTTACAAATATTAAAGAAAGTACAGTGTTGATGATGATATAAAAATACTGTAAAAATACCATTCATTACTACTGATTGTTTAAATTGGTAATTTCTGAAAAGCAATCAGAAACATGTATCAAGAGCCTTACAAATGTCACATTTTTTGACCTAGATATTCAAATGTTGGACATTAGTCCTGGGACAATAAAAAAAATTATGCAGAGGTGTGGATACAAAGATGCTCATCATAATAGCATAATTTGCAGGAAAGGTTAGATTTTTTAATGTAAATATGTAGGCAAGTCAGTGTCAGGACATAAAGTCAGTAGGTAAAGACTCTTGCTTCTTACAACTATTTTCATCCACACATTTCCACAGGAATGCAGGGGCCAGAAATTCAAAGATGTTAAAAAAAAAACCCAAAAAACATGTTATAAGGATGGCCCTGATTGAGGCTAGTTTATATGAAAGACCAATAAGGGATTAAGGTTTAAAGTCAATGAGAAAACCTTTACATTAAGATCATATCAGTTCCAGATCTCTGAGACTTCAACATGCCTGACTGGCTCCATAGAAACTGACTGTCTGGAAATAATGGTAGACATTCGCAACCAGGGAGACATTCTGGGCTCACAAAGAAGCGTGTACCTGTAGGCTACTGAAACTAGGGTGATCATTCTCCCCATTCTGCCTGAGACAGTCCTGGTTTACTCTTATTGTCTGGGTATAAATGTTTAATTTGCTCTCAAAACCTCCCCATTATTTGGATGATAAATTATATGTCATCCTAATGACCTTTTTATTTATTTATTTATTTTTAATTACATGAATGAATCAACAGTTTAAATTTTATTTATTTAGTTTTGGCTGTGTTGGGTCTTTGTTTCTGCGTGATGGCTTTCTCTAGTTGCGGCAAGCAGGGGCCACTCTTCATCGCAGTGCGTGGGCCTCTCAGTATTGCAGCCTCTCTTGTTGTGGGGCACAGGCTCCAGACATGCAGGCTCAGTAGTTGTGGCTCACAGGCCCAGCCGCTCCGCGGCATGTGGGATCCTCCCACACCAGGGCTCAAACCCGTATCCCCTGCATTGGCAGGCAGATCTCAACCACTGCGCCACCAGGGAAGCCCCCATTTATTTTAAGTAAATAAATTCCACTCATTTTAATTAAATGGTGTTTTGACGCAATGGAACGTATTGAAGAGCATTAAATGAAATAGCTCTCCTCAGGTAGGTCCATTCCTAGGTATTTTATTCTTTTTGTTGAAATGGTAAATGGGAGTGTTTCCTTAATTTCTCTTTCAGATTTTTCGTTGTTAGTGTATAGGAATGCAAGAGATTTCTGTGCATTAATTTTGCATCCTGCTACTTTATCAAATTCATTGATTTGCTCTAGTAGTTTTCTGGTAGCAACTTTAGGATTCTCTATGTATAGTACCATGTCACCTGCAAACAGTGACAGTTTTCTTCTTTTCCAATTTGGCTTCCTTTTATTTCTTTTTCTTCTCTAATTGCCGTGGCTAAAACTTCCAAAACTATGTTGAATAATAGTGGTGAGAGTGGGCACCCTTGTCTTGCTCCTGATCTTAGAGGAAATGGTTTCAGTTATTCACCGTTGTGAATGATGCTGGCTATGGGTTTGTCATATATGGCCTTTATTACAGTGCTTTGTGACCACCTAGAGGGGTGGGATAGAGAGGGTGGGAGGGAGGCTCAAGAGGGAGGGGATATGGGGATATATGTATACATATAGATGATTCACTTTGTTATACAGCAGAAACTAACACAACATTGTAATTATACTCCAATAAAGATGTAAAAAAATAATAAAATAAAATTAATAACAGATGTAGTCAAACTAATATACATTTTATTTTGGAATCAATATGTATACGCATTGCTTATGTCTAATTATCTCCCTCACCTAAATATATGTGTGTATGTGTGTGTGTTTTGTGTGTGTACGTACATATCCCCATACATGTTGTACATTTATCTCAAAGCTGTTTTATATTCTCCTATCTCATTACTGACTGAGGTCCTTTACCATAATACTTTGATTTACTTCTAGTAATGTCTGTTTACCACAAGGCATTTAAGAACGTGAAACCTGAAAAGGAGATGAATTTGAAGTCGTGAAATGCAGGCTAATAAAATGTACATGAAATTGCCTTGAAAACAATAGTGAAAAGATTTTCTATAGATGAGTACATACATGAAAAAAAAAAAGAAATAGTTCAATGTAAGTCATTATGGTATTCGCCAAGGTTACTGTTATGTTGTTGTTCTCTTTGAGAATTCATGAGAGGCATTTCTCTCTGGACTCATTGACAGTGTAGCTGTGTTTCTCCTGAGTATCTGGTGTAGTTTTGTCTCCTGGACTCAACTGTACAACTGGTCCTGTTTCCCTCTTTGCATTCAGTCATTGTTAGATGCTTGGAGCCAACCATGATATTCACCTTCAGTCCAATCATGGCCCTAGAGTTCTGGGAGATCAATTATTAGGTCTAAAACTTAGACCTAATGTTTTATCTTCCCTTCAAATTGCAAATACTTGTTTTTCATTTTAAGGGTTTAAAAGTAGCAGAAATATCATTCCAACCACCCACCATTAAACAATGTTTTCCAAAAGATACATATTACCATAAGAATGCTATAGGTGTCAGCCAGCATACATTGTATTTGTCAGGTCACCCTTCAAACAGCCCATGTCTTACCATTGCTACATGAATGATGTACTCCCATAGTGCAGTCAAGAAAAAAAAAACAAACAAACAGTGGTTTATGTTATGATCAGGAGTTGATTGGGGAGTTTATTCCTGTAACTAGTATCTCCCTCCTGTTCCTTTATTTAGGTCAGTTTTATTGGTTCTGCAGCCACAGAAAGCTTTCACTCCAAATGGCATCTGGCAACTTAGTCTCTGGTCGGTGTCAGGATATGATATAATTCTTCCTCCAATATCTAGAAGGTAATAGAGGCAGCTATTGACAGAGCTTCAAGAAGCAGTGCAAGCCTAGAATTGACTAATGCCATTTTCAACATTGGTTGGCAGAATGTAGGGACTTAAAATAGAAAATAGAGGGTTTAGGCAACAACATGCTCAGATTTTGTTTTCCTTCCTGGTATCTTTGGACTAAGCATCATCATTTCCTCAGCTATAAAGACATATTTTTAAAAAGACATGGTCGTACTATCTTTGCAACTTTTCTGTAAATCTAAAACTATTCTAAAGTAAAAAGTTTATTTTAAAAAAAGGACAGTTGCCAACTACAAATTGGTAGTTACCAGCTACCTCTACAAGGATTAAATCATGAGCTGCTGCAGCTGCTGACCTTCAACACCCCCTGAAAAAAATTCAGGGTGGAGATCAGGAATGAGGTCCTCTATGCCCGGGGAAAAATGGCAGAACAGGTTTTCAGATAGATATTTTCAGAAGATTTTATGAGCCCAATTCTTGCATCTCCTCTTATCTAGAAAAGCACTAAAATCCTTCGTGGTGACGTCTGCTCCTCGTGACTAGCAGTAACCTTCTGCAAAAAATATGTGCTTGGGGGCTTCCCTGGTGGCGCAGTGGTTAAGAGTCCGCCTGCCGGGGACACGGGTGCGTTCCCCGGTCCGGGAAGATCCCACATGCCGCGGAGCGGCTGGGCCCGTGAGCCATGGTCGCTGAGCCTGCGCGTCCGGAGCCTGTGCTCCGCAACGGGAGAGGCCACAGCAGTGAGAGGCCCGCGTACCGCAAAAAA
>NW_006780148.1:1850938-1863194 GCF_000442215.2 Lipotes vexillifer | reverse complement strand
TAACTCCCACCCCTAATGTCACTATTGTGTTTTTTTTTTTTTTTTTTTTTTTTTTGCGGTACGCGGTCCCCTGCCCGCTGTGGCCTCCCCCGTTGCGGCGCACAGGCTCCGGACGCGCAGGCCCAGCGGCCATGGCTCACGGGCCCAGCCGCTCTGCGGCACGCGGGATCCTCCCGGACCGGGGAACGAACCCGCGTCCCCCGCATCGGCAGGTGGGCTCCCAACCACTGCGCCACCAGGGAAGCCCAACACAGTGTATTTTTAAAAAACTTATAAACACTCTTTGTGCTAGCTATAATGCTGCTAAACAAATATTTGCAGTTCTTCAAACTCCAGACACATGGTAGGATTTCACTTTCTGGACCCCTGAAGTTACTAGGGCCATGTGACCACCTCTTGTCAATGAACTGAGGCCAGAAGTATTTCCTGGCATTGCAGTTAGCTGCTGTTATAAGACACTGCTTTCTCTCTGGCACAGTGATTGAGAATGTTCTAGCTAGGGGATGTTCCACCACCCTGGGTCTTGAGCAATGATGACAAAGGAGCAGAGCAAAGTCCCAGCTGACCATCGATGAACATGCAGTGTGATATGAACCTTTATCTTTCAAGCCACTGAAATTTGAGGGCTGCTTTTTCTCACAGCATAATTGAGCATATACTGATGCAACATGCCAGGACTTTAGATAGAATGGTGGAATCCAAGTTTATTTGACTGTACTGTGTGTGTGTGTGTGTGAAGTTTATTAAATGGGTCCTTAAGCACTATTTAGTATAATTATGTTCTTGTTTGTCCAGCAGAGTTCAGGTTAATATCTATTGCTCTGGAGTATCACAAAGTTGCCTTTCATTATCAGAAGTGTCTCAGTTTACACAACAAATTGTACAGTCATAACAGAGCAACTGCATGTTTCTAGCCAATGTATTAGACTTCATAGTATGCATTTTGCACACAAACCTCAATAAAAGCCTCCATTTTATTTTCCTAACTTTATTTATAATTTCCTTTATTTTTCCAATTTATTTAAAATATTCTCCATTTTGCTCTAATGTAGTATTTTTAATTTTCCATTGGGAAACAAACTGATATAGTAATGTGTGTAAACAATTTATTTTAATTACTTAGCTTTAAATTAATTTATTAAAAATAATTTTTATTTTTAAACATGTTTGAAAAATTGTAAATGGCTTTCCTTCTTTTAATACTGTTACGTGTCCTTCATCTAATATCATTTCCCTTCACATTCCAGTAAAGCAGCCCATTCTGGTGACTGATTAGCCCTGAGATTAACTACATAATGTGCTATGACAGTTGCATCAGTCAGGACTTTTAACTGCAAGCAACGGAGGTAGATTCTGGCTGAGTTAAGAAGAAAAAGGAATTAAGAAGATATCAGGTAACTCCCAGAATCACTGGAAAATCTTGAAGCTAAGCAGCCATGGAAAATCCCCCCAAATCTAGAACCTTATTCAGTGAGGAAACAGCTTTAGCTGATTGGCCCTGCAGCCATGAAGAGAAGGTTCTTACTCTTTACATCCTGAGTTACGAGTTCCTGAATCAAATTCTGATGTAGATATCCCTGACTGATCTTCTGGGTGCTTGTGTTCTACTGCAAAGAAGGCTGGAAAAGCAAAAATCTGGCATTTTCAGCAACTACAGTAAAAGACAGTCTTTGTTCTGTGCAAGGATATGTAGTATGGGGAATTAAGTAAATATTCCCTTGGCCTTTTGTTAAGGGTTTAGATGCTGAAACAGAATAATTGGAGAACCAAAATAAATGGCAAATGTCTGTTTTAGGCAATGCAATTCAATACAGAATTACAAGTGGTCGTTATAGTGTACACACATGTGGCTTTGATCTACTGTTTGGCCAAATATCCACAGTCCTATTTATTCCCATGCACTGAGACCACAGCCACTATTTGAAAAGCCAGATGCATTCATCCACTTTACACCAGTTAGCATGTTCTTTCTTAATTAATGACTGCATAGAAAAAAACTAAAAGGAAGGCTAATATCCTTCTCTCTTACCGCAAAAAGTCTTCAATAACATCTTCATCCACATATTTAGGTGAAGTAACAGCAATTCTTAAGAGAAGAGCTTGCCCCAGAGTTAGGAACAAGCCTACTTTCCCACTGCGAATCCATTTACCCAAGGTCCTAGCTAAATAAACTACCAACATTAAATAAAATGTTACTCTTCAAACCGAAGTTAGAAAACCAGCTCTGCTACTCAGTCACAACATGTCTTCAGGTATCCACTGCTGTCATTTTTACCGCCCATGAAATGAGGCATTTGAGAGCAATAAGATCCCCAAAGTGCTTCCAGATCTCAAATTCTATGATTCAGTAAATATAAGACAAATAGGCAGGATTGTGGCCAGGTATAGTCTCTGGACCTAAGCATGATATTAATATATGGCAGATACTTACTGAAGGTTGGTTGAATGAATGAATAAATTATGAATGGATGAATTAAGTTAATGAATTATGAATGAACAAATATTTCTTTAATTCTTTGTTGAATGAAACATAACCAGATCAAGGACTACCACTCAATTGAACTCCCTCTGATTATGTTTCCTCTTTTCAACTGATCCATAAGTTTTCTCCTTTTTCTAAACCAACACTATCACTAAGAACTGCTCAGCTAAAATGCTCTAACTGCACCTTTATTTCTATTTACTTTTTTAAAGTTTAGTTGAGTTATATTTTATACACTGTACTATTTACCCACTTAAAGTGTACAATTCAGTGTTTTTAGTATATCCACATTAGCTGTAAAACCATTACCACAATCTAATTTTAGAACTTCTTAAAATTCTTGCTTCAAAACCCTGATACCCATTAGCAATCACTCTCCATCCACCTCCTACCCCCAGCCGTGGGCCAACACTAATCTACTTTTGGTCCCAAGAAATTTGTCTCTTCTGGACATTTCATATAAATGGAATCATAAAATATGTGCTCTTTATAACTGGCTTCTTTCAGTTAGCATAATATTTTCAAGGTTTGTCCATGTTGTAGCACTAGTCAATGAATCATTCCTTTCTTTGGCCAAATGACATTTACTTGTATGAGTATATCATATTTTATTTATTCATTCATCAGGTGATGAATATTTGAGTTGTTTCTACTTTTTCTGCTACTATGAATAATGCCACTATGAATATTTAGGTAATAGTTTGTTTTGTTTTGTTTTTTATGAATGGATATTTTCATTTCTCTTGAGCATATACCTAGGGTTGGAATTACTGGGTCTTATGGCAACTCTATGTTTAACCTTTTGCAGAACTATGAGACTATTTTCCAAAGTGGCTGCACCATTCTACATTCCCAGCAGCAATTTATGAGGGTTCTGATTTCTCCATCCCCTCACCAACACTTGTTATTATGCCTTTTGATCATAGGCTTCCTAGTGGATGTGAAGTTACATCTCATTGTGGTTTTGATTTACATTTCTTTGATAACTAATGATGTTGAGAATCTTTTCATATGTGTATTGCCCATTTGTATATCTTCCTTGGAGAAATGTCTATTAAGATCCTTTCATCATTTTTAATTGGGTTGTCTTTTTATTGTTGAGTTGTGCAAGCTCTTTATATATTCTGCGTACAGGTCACTTAGCCGATATATGATTTGAAAATATTTTCTCTCATTCTGTGGATTGTTTTTTGCACTTCTCTATGGTGTCATCTGAAGCACAGTTTTTTAAAAATTTTGATGAATATCAGTTAATCTATTTTTTCTTTTGTCAATTATACTATTTCTTCTTTAGTCAGTTCCAGAAAATTATGGGTTTCTAGGAATTTAATTTTTGGCATAGAGTTGCTCAAAATTCTCTTTATTTGTGCAAGATCAGTGGTGATGTCCTTCTTCCATTCTTGATTTTTTTTTGATTTGATTCTTCTCTTTCTGGTATCATTGATTTTCTCTATTGTTTTTGAATAGATCATGCCACTCCCTTCTGGCCTGCAAAGTTTCTGCTAGAAGTCAGCTGATAGTCTTATAGGAGTTCCCTTGTATGTATCTAGTTGCTTTTCTCTTGCTGCTTTTCTTTTGTTTTTTTTGCGGTACGCGGGCCTCTAACTGTTCTGGCCTCTCCCGTTGCAGAGCAACAGGCTCCGGACGCACAGGTTTAGCAGCCATGTCTCACGGGTGCAGCCGCTCCACGGCATGTGGGACCTTCCTGGACCGGGGCATGAACCCGTGTCCCCTGCATCGGCAGGCAGACTCTCAACCACTGTGCCACCAGGGAAGCCCTCTTGCTGCTTTTAAGATTCTATCTTTATCTAACTTTTGCCATTTTAATTATAATCTGTCTTGGTGTGGACCTCTTTTGGGGTTCATTGTGTCCAAATAGAGGAAGACTCTCTGTGTTTCCTGGACCTGGATATCTGTTTCCTTTCCCAGGTCAGGGACGTTTTCATTGATTATTTCTTCAAATAAGTTCTCTTCCCTTTCTCTCTCTCTCTTCTCCTTTTGGGATTCCTATAATGGGAATGTTAGTATGCTTGATGTTGTCTCAGAGATCTCTTAAAGTATCCTCTTTTTTAAAATTCTTTTTCCTTTTTCCTCTTCAGCTTGGGTGATCTCCACTACTCTGTCTTCCAGTTCAGTCATCCATTCCTCTGTATCAGCTAATCTACTGTTAATTTCTTCTAGTGTAGTTTTATTTCAGTTATTGTATTCTTCAGCTATTTGATTCTTCTTTATATTTTTTAACTCTCTGTTAAACTTCTCACTGTGTTTATCCATTCTTCTCCCAAGTTCATTGAGCATCTTTATGATCATTAACTTGAACTCTTTATCAGGTAAATTGCTTATCTCCATTTTGCTTAGTTCTTTTTCTGGGATTTTGTCTTTTTCCTTCTTTTGCAGCATGTTTCTCTATGTCATCATTGTGCTTAAGTCTCTGTTTATTTTTATATATTAGTTAGGTCAGTTGTATTTCCTGATCTCAGAGAAGTGGCTTTATGTAGGAGACATCCTATGGGGCCCAACAGCACATTTCTCTCTGGTCACCAGAGCTGTATGTTCTAGAGCTGGCCCCTACGTAAACTGTGTGGGCCCTTCTGTTATGGTAAGGCCAGCTACTGTGCATGTGCTGGTGGGCAGGGCTTGGTCCCAGCATGGCTTGCTGCATAGCCCTGCACATCCTGGGGCTTGTGCTGAGCTGCCAGTGGGCAGGGCTGGCCCCAGCCTATTAGCTACCAGTCTGTGTCTCATGCAGTGGCTGCTGGCCCACTGGTGAACAGGGTCAGGTTTGAGGGATCTTTTAAATTTTTTCTTTCCTTGATTCTCTCTGGTGAGCTTCTAACTGGTTTACAGTTTAGCTTGATGCTTTCATGAAGCTACAAAGTTTCTTTTAATTGGTTACCACCACAGCTTCCATTGTTTATAAGAATATACTTAGGCATGAATTTCCCCATGTTCTGTGTTAAATAGAGTCAGTTACTTTGGGGAGAACTCATAGCTCTCTGCTCTATGGCCTGCCCTCTCCCTGGCACAACCTCTGCACCACTGCTCCAGATTGGGTGTGGGGGAACAGTGACCCACTTCTTTAAAATGACACCACTGCCTTGTGAGCAGTATCCTAGCCTAGGGAAGCAGCCTCTAGTCTTCTCAGCATGCCTCTTCTAGTGTGTAACCTCCACCCTATAAGCAAGATTGGACAAGGTTCGTCAGGGCCCCAGTATTCTTTGCCTGTCATGCCTAGGGTAATTTCCACCTTGTGGGCAAGGGATGGGTAGAGGAGGAGAGATTCAAAACCCTCAGTCACTCTTTCTGGGAACAAAGCCTCTGTAAAACAGATTCAGGAAGTGGACTGTATCCTTTGAGGCATGAAATGAGAGACTGCACAGTGTGGGAGGTGCAGGGTGATAGCACAGCCCTCAACTGGGAGCTGAGGGGGAGAGGGAGACCTGCGATCTTGGCTGTACCCACCTGGAGTAGACCTTCCATCATGATGAGCTGGGAGCAGGGAAGAAGGGCGTGAGTTGTGGCTCAAGTGCCACAAACTCTTGCTATTCTTATTGAAGTATAGTTTCTTGAATAATTGTTTATTTATTCATTAACTATAAATGTACTTCTTTCAAATACATTTCTAATTGTATGTCCTTAAGTCAGTTTCCAAACAGATTAACTTTTTTTAGTGACTTTTTCCAGTTATGGTTGTTTCATTGGGCAGAGAAAGTTTACAAAGCTCATTACTCCACCATTCCAGAAATCATCTCTCATTTAGCTTAAATAGTTGTTTAAACTTCAAGAAGTTTTGATTAGCATGTCATACAGTTTATATTATAAAAACTTCCTGAATTTAAAGTATGCTGCCTCCCTTGACATCTTCTTTACTTTCATGCTTTTCATTCTATCAAATAATCAAGTTGGGAGAACCAGAAAAATCAATGAAGATTTTGAAAAGAAAGCCTAAATATATCAACAAGTAATGACAATGAATAGAATAAAAGTGATTCCTAGGGCATAATGTGTCTGTACATGTGAATTTTGTGCCCATGTAGTTTTCCATTCACATATCTAAATTCAGGAATAACTGGGGTGGGGACAGGCAACCAGTCCATATTACTGTAAGTGGTCAACTTGAGGAAGAATTTTCATTCATTTGAAAGGATCTGTAAATTAGTGTCATTCTGCAGACTCTTAAGATGCACACTCAGATCTCATGACAGTATTTTTTCAGTCTGTTTCTGTCAAGCTCATATAAACCATTTTTCCACTTTCATTTAGTTTAGTGCTTTGGTGATAAAGGGTTTTGAGGCCAAAATATTAGTTATTCTGATTTAAAAGCAGCTGAGAACACATAAATGGCTAAATTTTATTTTGAGTCTTAGAACTGGTAAATGTTTTAGCCTTGGAAACCATCTAATTTAATGTGGTCTAAATCAATGCTACACAAAACATTGCCTGCAGACCAGCCCTGGCCCATGGACTGTTTGTTATAGATCTGTAAAAAGCATAAAAATTGAGAATAAATGTTTATAAACATTTATACCAACTTGACAATGTAGCTTTATTTGAATCTATTAATAGCAAATTTGGGATTAGTGTTTGTATGTCTTTGTGGTTTTGTTTCATTTTTATACTTATTCATTTTCATCATACTTTGTAAAAGAATCAGTCCATGATAGATTGAAAATAAACAGAACAGTGCTTCGTGGCAAGTAGTTTGAGATATTTGAGCACAAGTCTGTGCCCTCTCCTATCTTCTCACCAATTCTTCTATGAAGAATGATGATGCATAATAAATGTAAATGTTCCCATTTACATTTTCCATAAAATATAATCTTATGCTCTGTATCAGTTTTGTATTTTGTATAGTAAATTGCCACAAGCTTAGCAGTTTAAAACAGTGTCCATTTATCACTCACAGTTCTTTAGGTCAAAAGGCTGACACATGTGGCTGTGTTCTTTACTTAGGGTATCCCATGGCCAAAATCAAGGTGTTGGCTAGACTGAGTTCTTGGCTGGAGACTAAAGGGAAAAGTAAACTCCTAAGCTCATTCTTGTTGTTAGCAGAATTTAACTCTTTGCAATGGCAGGACTAAGGTCCCTGTTTCCTTACTGGCTATCAGCCAGACCCTGCTTTCAGCTCCGAGACTCTGCCCATAATTTTTCGTCACTTGGCCTCTTTCATCTTTAAGCTAGTAACAATACATGGAATCCGTCTGCTTCAAATCTCTGACTTCCTCTTCTGTGACCTAAGCCATGTGGTTAGGTCAAGCCCACATGGATAATCTCCCTACATTAAGGGCAACTATGCCATGTAATATAACCTAATCACAGAGTAAAATCTCTCATGTTCACGTACCCAGGGATTATGTGGCCATGTCCATGGGGAGTTGGGGAGGGGAGAATATTTGAGGCCATCTTAGAATTCTGCCTACCACATGCCCTGCTGAATTTCATATCTGAATTTGGCAATTGTTTCCCTTGAATTCTGGCCAATAAAGACTCTTGACTATTAAATAACATTCTTTACATAAATCTACCCTTTGTTTGGAGGAGGTCTTTTTCTGCATAAAATAGGTTAAAATTGTTTCATTTCAATGACCCAAATGATATTCACTAAATACCTCCTATTTAAAAAAAAATAGCAACTGCACCTGTGTACTATATATCATAATGTTTAATTTCAATGTCTCAGATTTCACAGAGTGAATAAAATAAAATTACTTCTTTAAAAGTTCATTCTTTGTAAACTTTATTCTTTTAAAAAAACATTTCCCATTAAGAGTTATTTCGAAGGAACGTCTGTGGTTTCTGCTAACTTATTATAGATCCATCCTTTTATAACATAAACCATGGACTGTGTGATAAAGCATACCAGTTAGAACTATAAACAGATATGTTATAGATAACTTAAGTAATATTTTTCTCTCCTGTGAATACAATTTGTGTCGCTTAAAAGCTGGCATCAAAGGAAGCTTATTTTTAGAGATATTTAGAGCTAGGAGATGTAGCAAGCAATAGCAACACTAGCTAATTAAATCAAATACCATCCCTGGTCTCTGTTACCATTTTAGGGTTCAAGATGAAACAAGATGGAAAAAGTTAGGATCCCTTGATAAGTATAACTTGCAACAAGTTGGCAAACTGCTAGGAATTAAAAGCCAAAAATAGCAGTTTTGCTGTGTAATTTTTTTTTTTTTTGCAATGACATTATAGCTCCACATCCCAGCTTGCATTACTCATTTTGTAAAATAAAGAGAAAACTATATATTTTTAAAAAACTTATTTTAAATAAATTACCCCACCAAATTGACCAGTTAAAAAGAAAATATTCCATGGGCTGATGGCATTTGAGGTTCTATACAGGAAAAAAGAGAACCAAATATTCTTTGACACTGAGAATAATACAGCCAAATATAAAGTAATAATTGCAGTCGGTGCAACTTAACCTCTGCTGAGTATTATGGCTGTTTTTATTAACAGGAAAACATCTAAACCGGTACCTCATTTCTGAATTGTAGTTTAATTTAATTAACGTTTTCATTGTTTTTCCATGTTGATGTTTCTATATTAAATTCATCTTAAGCAATGCAATCAAGAGACCAAGGACTATATTTCTCAGACATAAAAAGCCGACTTCAGAATATGGTAATTCTTAAAGATCATGCTTCACCATGGAGAAAGATAGATGTGTAAAGACAAAGTAAGATAGAGTCCATTTTTCATTGGATAAGTTCAGGTTCATGATCTTTGACTGGTGCCTGGATCATGTAGCTTGCTCCAAGAATCAAATGATCAAGTCAGTTCTATGCCTACTGATTCTTTATTCTAATTATGTTTTGTCTTCCCATGCATCTGCAGGTGGGTAGTCCCCAGGAATTTGAATAAACATTTGACCACAGGATGAGCCAAGTACTGGTCAATAAACAAGAATTATGAATGTATAAGTTCTGATAACCTCCTATTAACCTTTAAAAAGGGACTGCACCCACTTTCAATATGTCTGGGGCGGGGAGGGTGGGGGGCGGGATTTTCCCCACTATCAACAAGCAATGCTCCAACACCAGCTGAGTCTCTCTCAATTCAACTCAATTCTTACACTATTTGCCAGAAAATAGCATCAGATCCCACAGATTAAGTAAGGGCTCAGTCCTACAAGACTGCCCCCTGCTTCAGATGTCATTCACAAGTCCAGGTTGTTACCTGTGCTTCTGCTTCACTGGCTACATATTGGAGATTCCCATGACCCCTTCCTTGGACTTCAGACACAAGTCACAAGTCCAAGTTTTACCTGTATGGACCAGCTATAAATCGGAGGTTCCCACAACCCCCTCTTTGGGTTTAGTTAATTTGCTAGAGTGGCTCACAGAACTCAGGAAACCCATTTACTCACTAGATTACCGATTTATTACATAGGTTATTAAAGGATACAAATCAATAGCCAGATGAAGAGATACATTGGGTGTGGTACTGCAGGTGGAGTTTGGAACCTTGCACAGTGACACATGGAAGCATTCTGGTTCCCCAATCTGGAAGCTCTTCAAATCCCCTCCTTTTGGGTTTGTATGGAGTCTTCATTACATAGGCATAATTGATTTAATCATTGCCAATGGTGATTGATTCAACCTCCAGCCCCCTTCTCCCCACCCCAGAAGTCAAGGGAGGGGGTAGGACTGAAAGTTCCAACCCTCTATTTGTGGTTGGTTGTCCTGGTGACCAGCCCCCATCCTTAGATGCTCTCCAAAAGTCACTCCATTAACATAAACCCAGTTGTGGTGGAAAGGGACTTGCTATGGATAACCAGATACTCATTTCACCTTTATGGTTCTAAAGCAATTTCAGGAATGAAGACAAGAGACCAATTAGTATAATAAGAGATGTTCCCTTTGCTCTTATTGCTCAGGAAATTCCAAGGGTTTGGTGAGCTGTAAACCAGGAACTGTGGATGAAGACCAAATATATATGAGAAATATATCTTGGTCATCTGAATGACCAAATACATTTCTTATAAATCACAGTATTGCCACCCTGTTGGTGAAGAAGGTGTACCCCACCTTAAATGGTGTGAGATGGCTGAATATACAACAATCCTTGGCATTGGATAGATGAGATCAACAGCAGTTGATTAATCACATGTACTCACAGCCTGGGGGAGGACACTGCATGCCAGGTGGGGCCACGCAGGAGTTGCACTTGGTAATAGGCTAAAGAACCAGGGGCTGTGGGAGACAGGCTATGTAGTCTCAAGAGGGTGAGGTGCCCCCTGGTTCCCATGGTCTATTAGAATAATTTTCCCAACTATCAGGGAAGCAAAGCCTGTTAGGTTGAGGATTGAGTGGACTGCAACTGATATGGCTGATGGAAGAATGAGCTAGGTGAGGAGCCTTTTCCACTGGGTGGGGGGCATATCTGGTGAAAGCAGGAGAACTCACAGTGAGGGCTTTTGGGCCTTGTCAGCTTCAAATATTTCAGGACAGCCCTTGAAATATCGTCTTACAATACAGCTCAAGTGAAGAAAGAGCTTGAACAAATCAAAACCCAACCAGCCCTATCAGGACAAGGAGCACACCCTGCCCACTGCAAATTTTCCCTGAAAATGATCATAATAACAACAACAATAATTCCACAACCTTATCTTAAAGGTCTTGGAGGAAGGACATTCCTTAACCTCCTCCTGCCTAGCTGCTTTATCATCTCTTATGACAACTCTTGATTATAATTCTTATTATGATGTTTATTCACATATTTGTCTTTCTCACTTTTCCTGCATAAATAATCCCATTTTTTTGTCCATGGGCAAGACCAGGCTTTTCCAGGAAGTGACTTGGTTCATGGTCAAACTGCTCCTTACTCGCTTCCCTCTCGGCACAGAGACTGTCATTTCTATGATGGGATTTTTTCTGTTTTTTTTTCCCAGAAAAGTACTATTGAAGTTTTATTTACATGAAGTGATTCATTTCCACCCTTTTTGTACCCCCTCCCCGGTAGCTTAGAAATTGCCAAAAAACCCAAAGTACCTCATGCTGATGCTGAATCATCTTTAGATGTTCTTGGAGTATGACTCTGAGTTCATGAATGTGCCTGTCACAGGAGAAACTGGCCCTCCACCTCAGCGGACCCTAAATGAAGCTGTCTTCTCTAAGCTTGTCCATCACCACCATGGAAAGATGGAGAGTGTGTGCAAGAAATGGAAGGAGGGAAAATGAGAGGGAAAGTGAGAGAGTGGGGTCGGGGGGGAGAAAAGGGGAGAGACAGAAAGACAGAGAGAGAATTTTGCAAGAATCAAGTGGATTCCAGAAGGCAGTGCCATTAACAACATGTGTCACCCTTGGTGACATTAGGAGCCAAATTCTAGACTTCACAGCCAGCCACCAGGGGAACATTTTACTGGTACAGTCACTACATAAACTCCCATTTGGTCTTTTTTGGTACCCCCTACCCTGCAGGCATCCTGTAAATTTTCTTGACTTTATTTCATAAGATTTCTGAACTTGCACGTCCTCCCTGTACAGTAAGTGCCAGCAAGACTGAGGTCACGGCAACACCCACTGCTGGAGTTTGGGGGAAGGTGATGGGAAGCAGCTGTTCTGTTCTTGGCTCCTGCAAATCACCTGCTGCCTTACAGGGGATAAAACCCACTCAGTAAGAATTCAGCTTCCTTGCTTTTGTGCTACCTTCATTCATTCATCCATTCATTTATGTATTCAAAAACTACTTACTGAGCACCAACTATAGCCCAGGTATTCCTACCACACTGTTTTATCTTGTCTGGATCTGCTAAGGGAAAGA
>NW_006780148.1:1786597-1850750 GCF_000442215.2 Lipotes vexillifer | reverse complement strand
GGAAAGAGGAAGAGAGGAAAGATGGAAACACAGGTGCACTAATTCCATCCCACCCTCCTTCTTTGCCAATTCAAGTACTGGAGAAAATGGAACATAAATTTTAAAATAGCAGAAGGTTAAGGTTAAATAATTTTTAGAGTGAAGAGTTTTCTTCAGGGCACTATCTATTTAAGTCAACACTAGGTCAAATGGATTCTGGGTTGGAAAATTAACCTTAAATTACAGAAGAGAATTTGGTCATCTCACTTTGATCAGATAGTAGTACTTACCCCTGTGAATCTTATCTTTTAATATATGCAAGTATTTGCTATGGTTTTTCTAAGAACTCTTTCTCCAAGATTGCTATTGATTTTCAAGGTACTGGATCAGATTCTAATTTCCAGCAAACGTATTATTTTTCAAATCTTACACAGGCTAACTATTGGATCCTAAAAGAGGCTGAGGGGAATTTTTTCCCTAAAATACTAAGAAATAAATAGGTTCTAATTGCAATCCCATATTAAGAAAAGATAACAGTGTCCCCATTGGTTTGAAAGAAAATTGAGGGTTGTTTTCTTCTGAGCAGTATGTTAATGAATGTCCACTTCCATGGTTGATATAATCCATAGCCTGTTGAAAATCCTCATTTTCATACCCTAACCTCAGAAATAAACATTACAATTAGCAAACTCCTGAGTCTTTTGAGAAAAAGTGGTCAGTAAGAGAGCCTGGGAAGTATATGATGAGTCTAATAGTAGGAGATTTAATTTTTATAATTTTTGTAAACTAAGTAAGAAAAGCCTTCTTGAAAACCAATTAGATAGTTCATTGTTATGTGATCATGTATGAAATACACTAAATATTTCAAATGACCCTGAGATCAATGAGAAAAGGCAAGGGTCTTAGCATCTCAATCTTCAGTGGGGTGAGGTCATGAAGTTACAAGAATTTAATTTAAATAAAAACACACATTCACACACACGCAAAGCATTAGTCTTTTCAAACCTACAAAAAAATTGTGTGTGTGTTTTCATAAACAGAGGGCATGAGCTCTTAAGTAAGAAGATTAAACCATTGTTCAAGTTGAGGAAAAAGGGAGAGGATTATGTCTGCTGTTAGGATCAGTGCCACAGTGAAGAAAACTGCAGAGAGAGTAGAAATCATCCCCACATTTGAAGATGGTCTTTTTCTCTATTTGATAGCCTGAGAGGGGCTATAGAAATGAAGGCTGATTTCCCCAGCCTCCAAATAAGACCCCTGGTGGCCATTAATTGTACGTGAGCCTTGTGAGACCCTGAGCAGAGAACACAGCCAAGCTGCCTGGACTTCTGACCTCCAAAACTGTGAAACAATAAAAGAATTTTGTTTGAAGCTGTGAAATTTGCAGTAATTCGACTCATGGCAATTAGGTAAAGCAGGCAGTCAAACACTGATTCTCTGCTTCCAAACGAAGTTCCAAATGGACCAAAAAGAGTCATGCCTCCAATCTGCCCTATCTTACTCCCAAAACTCCTGGTCACAGCTTTACGTCCTTTTTGCCCATTCCCTACTTGCCATGCCTGTCATATGGGGTGCATGGTACTGTTTTTCAAGCTCCTTCCCCTGTGCTCTTGTATCTCCATCCTGACATCGTATCCTTGGGCCCACTTCATATGAAGCCTCTCCCGGAAAAACATTGGACTCCAGACCCTTGGATCTCTGCTAACTCCCTCTCAGTTTGCCCCAACTGAGAAGGCAGGACCCTTGTAAATTCTTACACAGTTCATAACAATCACAGTTTCTTCATTGCAGAAAAATGCTTTCCTGGAGGAAAAAAAATAGATGGATATAGAAAACATTTCAGAAGACAAATAGTCAGGTTTGGAACTGACAGGATGAAGAAAAAGAGTCAGTAGTGTGGAGCCTGGGAAGCATGAAGAATGGTGAGGTCACCATCAGACTTCAGAAACTTAGAGCTGGCCTTTTAGGATGAGATTGATTTTATCATGCTGAGTGTGAAGTGTTCGAGGGACATCCAACTGGCCATATATTCCCCTTGGAACTGTAAGATCCTTGTGGCCAAGGACCCTATCTTACCGCGGTAGCTCCAGAGCCTTTCATAATGGTGAGTGCATTTTAAGTGCTCACTCCTCGAGTGAATTAATAGAGATAGAAATTATTCACTTAACAATTATAAGTGCTCAACTGGAATTTGAAGGGAAAGGTGTTAGAGGTAACTATGAAGAGTAGGAAAGCACCAGTCTTAAGCCACAAATTAACATTTAAGAAAAAAACCTTACAGGAAGCCTAGAAGAGATAAAAGCCAAACACAAGTTAACTATTAGATGGCATTACAGACTTATTATTAATTTGTGTGTGTGTGTGTGTGTGTGTGTGTGTGATTGTTGCTGTAGATTTTTAAAACATCTTCTGTTGGAGAGACATACTAAAATAATGGTGGGTGGAGTAATTCGGGGTGAAATGTCTTGGTTTTGATTTAAAATACCAAAACAGTGTGAAGAAAGAGGGAGTTGAGAATAACGAAGCAGAAAATTGGATGGTCACTAAAGCTGGGTGATACGTGCATGGGGATTCAATAGACAACTCTCTTTACTTGGTGCTTGAAAATTGCTGTAATGAAAGGAAAGAAAGAAAGAAAAAAAGAGAGAGAAAGAAGGGAAGGAAGGAGGAAGGAAGGCCACTCAGAAAACAAATGAGTTGCAACAGGTTGCCAACTATTTTTCATTGACATTACTCACTGAACCTTCTTAGTCTACTCTAAATCCAATTTGTCAGACTCTAGGGATTTACATCTGTTTCTAAGCCTTTAGAGTTTTCATTCTTCTATTCATCGAATGTTTACTACAGGGTGACCCTGGGTGAGACCCTATGCTAGGATTGGGTTGATTGAGTAAAAGATAACCACGTTGTGTGGGAAACCCACAAAGATGTTATTTTTGCCATAAAATATAATTTCTCTGCGATTCGCCATGGGAACAGCCTCACTGAACAGCTGTAGAATACATGGGCACAATGCTCCTCTCTCCATTTTCCAATGTCCTGAAAACAAAAATTCACCATTATTACTCTATTGTGCCACTACTTAAAACCAAGGCCTCCAATCAACCTGACTCCATCGGAGGAAGGCAGGTTTGGAAGAAGAGACTACCTGCTCCAGAGAGGGAGCTGCAAGGGGATGGGTAATGCAGGCAGAAAAGATAACAGACAGCCCCAAGCAGCCTCTTGATCTAGTCCTATAACAACCCCAACAGAGAAGTGAATCTCCTTAATGGAAAATAGATGTTTCTTACTTACACCTATTACAGTTCTAGTCTTAAACATTTCCTGCCCCCTAAATACTCTGCTCAGCTAAGGGGCGGTAAAGGAGTGGGGAATCCCTGATGTCTCCAAGTGTAGCCAGGATGGAGCACAGCAGACAAGATTACCTGGAAAATGCCTTCTTCTTTACTCATCCCTTCCTACTCAGGCAGTGCAAGAGAAAGAAAGGCGCTTGGGGTGGGAAAATGTGGTGAGTAGGCAAATAATACCTCGTTCTTTGTTTCTGATTAATTCTGTTTCTCTGGTGGCACAGGACTGTGACCCAAAAAGGATGAATTCTGCAGGCTTTATTAGATTTCAGTATCATATTTGGAGGAGACATGCAGCGTTTCGGACATGTACACAGACTCCTCTTTTAGGTCTAACAGAAGAGGAAAATGACATCATGCTAAAGACAGGACCTCAGAAAAAATGATCTAGAAAGTCTAATTTAGTAACCATCTGGCTCTAGCATCTTGAGAATAAATCACGGTGTAATGTTTCGAAAGGCTTCAGGGTTTTAGGCAAACCTAAGACTCAAGATTGGATATTGGCTCTGCCACTTACTGGTGTGAAAAATTCTCTTAACTTCCTTGACCCTTAGCTTCCTAACTTTCAAGTCAGGTTAGTGGGCTAATAATGCAGTCCAGGGTGGTTGTGATGATTAAACGGGGTATTCATGTGCACAGGCAAGGTGTTATTCATGTGACTGAATGATGTAGATGTGAACTCCTCAGACCAAAGCTCAGGTGTATGAAAATTAAGTTGACCTTTTTCTATGGTTGAATTTAGACAGTATAATTAAATCTAGTCCGTTCCAGGTAAATCAGGTTGATTCAAAGTATTCTCAGTCAAAAGTTGTGGACGTGGTCATATTTGACAGTATGAGTGTGAACTTTTTTCCTTTGAGTGGGGCAGGGGGTGGGGGATGTTACAATAAATGGGAATGGGGACCTTTCCCTCTGGATCAAACCCAAGCAGCTGGAGATGGGCACATGGCTGATGTGGGCCAACAGGCTAGCCTCACCCAGTACATCAAATCAGCAGTGAACAGGAAGTGAGGGACACTAGAGAATTTATCCTGGCAGCAGCGGCAGCAATGGCATCCAAAGTCCTATTCTGGGAGTGGCAGAGGTTGACAGCAGTGATGTCCTGTGTCCATTTCTGACAGGGGTGATGCAGTGGTGGTGTCATCCACATCTCACCAGAAACTTCCTGTGCTGTGGCTTTGGCTGGAGGTAATTCACCCTTTTTCTTGAGTCCACTGTTTCTGAGAACTCTCTGGTATCCTTATTGTAAATTCCTTTAATGCTTATGTTAACCAGAGTTGTTTCTTTGTTTCTAACCAAGGATTCTGACAATTCACCTAAGCATTTCTCCTGGCATCTCCCTGAGAGGGTGGTGGGGTGAGGCACCCAAGCTCCACAGGGATTTACATGGCAGCAGCTCATCCAGAGGGGTCTCCTGGATGTCGTTCATGATCAGTTCCACACAGGCATCTGCGGAGATGTATGTGGTTCTATCTAGTCTTTAGTCATCATCCCCTCTCCACAGCAGCCACACCTGAGATGTCCTTGCTCCTATCCAGCCCCTCGTCTTATGGTTCACACCACATCTACTATGGGCAACTCCATCCTGCAGGTCTTCCAGCCTCATTCTCAGATGCTGGACAATGTCAGTCCCATGGAAAGAATCTGCTGTCCCTGCACCGCATTAAGGGATAAGGAGGATCTGTGGTTTTGCCTCAAGTCAGTCTGCCTTGGTGCTTCTGTTTCTCTAATCCGTAGTGGCACAAGGAACTATGGGGTCTTGCTGCCTCCCAAGACCCTAACAAGAAGTGGAACATAGAACTCCTCGATATTTGGATCCCCAAATCTGTCTGGAGCTTCTATGGCCGTCCCCTGGGATTCAGTCCAGCGTAGGAGGAGGGAAGGTTGCAAGGACTGGTTCTTGAGGACATTCACCAGATCCTAGTGTTTTCCAGCTCTCCCCCACCCCCAGATCCAAGGACTGTGTACTTCTCGGAGATGGGGGGGAAGGGTGGCCCAGGTGTACCACATATTCATCCATTTTTATTCCATGTTTATTGTCTAGACCAGGACTTTGGCACATATATCACTGTTTACTTAAAAAATGTATGCACATGGCTACTTTATAAATTATATTAAAATGTACGTAGTGCAAAACAGTAGCTTTTATCTCACCTTTACCATCCCCCAAGTTATTACTTTTAAATACTTTAGCCGTTTCTTTTACAATAAGATTATGTTGCTATTTATTGATTTATCTATTACCTTTCTCTTATGAAATATGTATATTTAGTTCTATTACATTTCCCTCTTCTTCAGTCCACCCTTCCATTAAAAATGTTATGAAAACACATTAAAAGACAAAGATACAGCACTGAAAGGTAGGACAGTGATTTGACTGTCAAGCAGCTTAATGCCAGAATATGGAGGAAACAGCTCTATATTTACATAGGTGAACTAAGAATTCCAGCTGATAAAATTTGATGTGAATATCAAAACTGATTATTAAAAGAGAATATAGATAAAACAAATATACTCATAAAATTATACAAAATTAAGAGGAGGCAAAGGAAGATGTGGGGTGGTGATACGAGGAAAAGCATGTTAAAATATTCATTTTACACAGAAAATAATCAAAATACAGTACATACATTTTCTGCTTTGTTTAACAGAAAAGATACTTTTGAATAACTTAAGGATAATCACAAGCAGAATTAAATCAGGATTATTATTTCCTAAATGAGTAGAGAAAAGAAAAAAAAGAAGAAATCCCAGAAAATAAGGAAGGGTAGTTAACATGACTCCATAAAGATAACATAAGAAAAGGCCTATTTTTACTTGTTTTTTTTTTAATGTTCTAGAGTTCCCCCCCCCAGCTTTACTGCAGTATAATTAACAAATAAAAATTGTATCTATTTAGGTTATACAACATGATTTTTTAAGGTGTACAATGTGACTTAACATATGTACACATTGTATAACATATGTATACTTAACTTATATATAACATATAAGTATAACATATGTATACTTAACGTATGTATACATTGTGAAATTATTACCACACACAAGTTAATTAACACCTCCATCACCTCACATGGTTGCCGTTTGTGTGTGTATGTGTTTGGTGAGAACACTTAAGCAAATTTCAAGTATATAATACAGTATAATTAACTATAGACCCATGATGTACATTAGCTCCATACAACTTATTCATCTTACAGCCAAAAGTTTGTACCCTTTGACTGGCATTTCCCCATTTCCCCAGGCCCCAGCCCCTGGTAACTACCATTCTATTCTCTCTTCTATGAGTTTTATATTTTTAGATTTCACATATAACTGAGATCATACAGTATTTGTCTTTTGGTGTCTGGATAATATCATTTAGCATAACACCTTCCAGGTTCATCCATGTTGCTCCAGATGGCAAATTTCCTTCTTCTTATGGCTAAATAATATTCCATTCTATGTATATGCCACATTTTCTTTATCCATTCATCTGTCCATAGACAGGTGGTTTACATTTCTCAGCTCTTGTGAATAATGCTTCAGTGAACATGGGAATGCAGATAACCTCTTCTAGATCCTGATTTCATTTTCTTTGGATGTATACCCAGAAGTAGGATTGCTAGGTTGTATGGATTGTATGGAGGTTCTATTTTTAATTTTTTGAGGAACCTCCCTCCTGTTTTCCATAATGGCTGTACCAATTTACATTCCCACCAAGTGTACAAGGCTTCCCTTTCTTCACACCCTTGCCAATACTTGTTGTCTCCTGTCTTTTTAATACTGGAAACAAACTTATTTTCAAATCCAAGCTCTGCATAGTCTAGCTGTGTGGTTTAGTCAAGTCTCTGAACATCTTTGTAACTCAGTCTTCTCATCTGTATAATGAAAATAAAATGTCCACTTCGTATGGTTATTGCAAGATTGAATGAGATCAAACATGCCTCCTATTGCATGGAGTCAGTAAAATTTCACATTCAAAGTAGCATAGCCAGGCATCTCTTGAAGAACATAAAGGAAATTCAATTCAAAACTTAAAGTATGACTTCATAAAATACAGTTTTCTCATAGCCCATAGCTTCTTGAGAATCCCCATTCAAGTCCCCCATTAGTTTACACATCACCAAGCTCTCCTTGGTCCATATCAGCTCTTGTTCTCATAGTCCTTTCCACCCTTCCCCCTGAACCATCCAGTCTTGTCTCTCTCTACCCACTTTCCTGATGCTCTATTTAAAATTCATAAGAAAATGACCACAAATTCAGATCTCTTCTTACAGGAGAGAGGATGAGGGAAGTTGCAGAAACTCAGGCAGAGAAAAAAAGGAAGTGATATTGGAATGATGCTTTAATAAATTTTATCCCCGTAACATATGTAAAGTGTCTTACACATAATAAATAATACATAATTATTTCCTTTCTCAATGGCTCCCAACATTTCATAAATGCTTAGCCTTTATTTTTGATATGTCTTCCATAAATAAAAATAATTATTTAATCCTTGAACACTAAATTTCTCAACACTCTCTCTCCAACTCTACCAAATTAGCAATATGAAAATGGGCACTGCTTCACAGGAGAGGGACTGCTGTTTTAAAGGAAACTTATGATTCAGATAAAATTAAAAACCTATATTACAGTATGAATAATCACCTCCTCAAGTCCCTAATCTATGCTTGATTTTTTTTTTCATTGCATTTTCTTAAAGCAAGGCACACCTGCACCTCATACCATCCCTGAGGGGGCCTAGAGTGAAACTAGACTCTGCAAAAGACCCCCTTGGTAATTCCAACTTTTTTAAAAGTAAGAGTTTTTTCGCCTGACATTTTAGAAGTGTTATTAAAACTCACTGGATTCTTGGGATTTGGAGAGGGAAGAAAAGAAACAACTGAAACCTTGATTTTCCTCCCCTGGATATCATGTTTGTTTTGACATGTGGGTGTGGTGTGCTTTTCTGGCAATGACTGCACAAATTCAACCCTGGGTGTCTACAGGACACAGCACAGCCATGTCTATGTTGCTTGGACAAGGAGTATTGCTTTTCTGTCTGCAGGTCATTCACCCACAGCTGCTGGGTTCAGGTGTCATAGCACCAAGTTGCTCTGCTCTTTCATTAATATCTTAAGCTACATACTATGTGTCTGATAACAAACAGGGAGAGGGACTGTCAAAAAGTTTAATGTAGTGGTAGATGGAGATGGGCTTTGGGGTCATGGATCTGTAGGAAAGGTACAGGTTGCAAGTTTCTGACGCTTTGGACAAGACACCACTGTCTTTTGTATGACACGTTTCTAACTGAGTGTCAGGATGCCATCATTTCTGCCCCATCTCTTTTTCATTCTGCAGTTCTTTCTGCCTCCTATCTCAGTGGAAGGTCTTCTCAGATGTCTTTGAAAGTTTGAAGTTTCATCTCCCTCATATATCTTGGCACTTATGTAGAGAGTGATATATGTTTATTTTGCAGAATTTCTTCTGCTGAAATGAGTTCTAATATTTTATTTGCTTCAGTCATCATCTTTCCCTTCCTCCAGCCATGGATTATTCTGCTTCAGCCATACACAGTGGACTACTTGGGGTTCACACATTCATCATATTATTTCACACCTCCGTATCTTTGCATGTGCTGCTCCCTCTACTTAGAATTCCTTTTCCTTAGAGCCACAGACATAGAAAACAAACTTATGGTTGCCAAAGGGGGAAGGGGGGAGGTGGATAAATTAGGAATTTCAGATTAACATATACACTCTACTGTATATAAAATAGATAACCAACAAGGGCCTAGTATATGGCACAGAGAAATATATGAAATATTTTGTAATAACCTATAAAAGAAAAGTATCTGAAAAAGTATATATAAAGTATATATATATATACTTTAAAGCATATAAAGTATATATATATACTTTAAAGTATATATAAAACTGAATATATATATATATATAACTGAGTCACCTTGCTGTACACCTGAAACGAATACAACATTGTAAATCAACTAAACTTCAATTTTAAAACATTTTTTAAAGAATTACTTTTCTTCACTTCATTTAGCTATCACCAGTGCTTGTCTCTCAAAACTCAAGTCGTGTCACTTCTTCCCAGAAATCTTCCTTGACTCTCCCATTGTGCTCCCCTAGCAGCCTGTAAATACCACATAAAACCAATATTTCCTGAGCACTTATTAAGAGCTAAGCATTGGGTTAAGCACATAACCTCTATTAATTCATTTAATCCTCATGACAATCTTATGTTGAAAGAACTGTTAGTTAGAATCCTTTCACAGACAAGAGAAAGAAATGACGAAACATTAAGGAACATGCTCCAGGACAAGCTGGTGGTGAGGTCCAAGTTCAAGTGCAGGTCTGTCTGACTTCAAAGCCTGTCCTCTTTAGCAATAGATTATTTTACCTTTTCTAATAATTAAGGTATATGTGCTGATATACTTTAATTATGGGAATGCTTTCCTGGCTCTTCCATTAATTTGAAAGTTCCTTGGGGTCACAGCTAAAACCTTACTGCAGCATATACTAGTAAACTGCCTGGCTTAGATCAAGGGCTCAACACAAAGAGCTGTTGAATAAATAAGAGTGGAGGTCTCTGTTCCGTCACTTTCTGTGTTCAGTTTACATTAGAGTACGTCTTTTCTCAGTAAAACTGAAACTCAACTTCACCAGGTCAAACCATGCCATATGCTAGTGAGGAAAAGCAGAAGGAATCCGAGGCAACTGCCATATTGGCAGCTCTGAGTCGAGTGAACAGGAAAAACAATGTGTAAGTGCCCATGGATGCCAAGCTCCAGGGATGAATTAGTTTGTGCAGCTGGGAGTCAGTGGCAGCCAGCCCACCAATTTCACACAGGAAGCAATCATCAATAGAGGAACACAGACAAAGGGCAGGAGAAAGATACCCTGTGAAACCAAAAACTGATTGAGAGAAATCCACGTTAAGTCCAAATAAAGAACAAGATGGTGTAGACAAGATTAAATGTAGTGTCTATTTCAGTAGTGACCTTACAGGACTGACTACAGGATGTGCCTGAGCATTTGCAGTAATCAAATCACCTATAGTTAGGACTCAGTAGTGACTCCCAGAGAAACAGAGATCCAGGATTTGCTTAGAGAATTGTACCAAGGAGAGAAAGGATCTGCACTCATGGAAATAACTATGTGGTAGTTTTCTAGGCAGTTTTGAATCCCAAGCTCACTTACTTAAAGAATGAGTGAGAGTGTATAAAATCAAATATGTGGCATAATTAAACAGATAAGGTGATGAATGAACAGTCCTATTGAAAGTAACAGACTAGGGATTTGAATGAGAAAAAATATGACTGTGGATGAGATCTGTGATGAGGAGAGGAGAGAGTTAGGTATTTTCCAGGAATTTTGAATGTAGCAATTTTAGGGGGTCATGTGTTATATGCATAGCTGGAGAAGTCACACAAGTGTAACAAACAGGGAGGAAGAGTTATGTAGTTAGGTAAGATTGAAAGGTGACCGCAGAATGGGTTTCAGATGGGACAAAAGGGAGAGTATAGATGAATGTGTATTTCAAGTTTTGAAATTAAGAAGAAAATATAAAATTATTGGGAAAAAAAAAACATACAGCAAGAGAAAAGTGAAGAAAATCAGGAAAGTATTTCTTTTTGGATATCAAAACCATGGAGATAAAAATCCTGGCTTCAAAAGAAGGAATTTCAATAAAAGAAAAGGGAGCAGGAGAGTTTTGGGGAAATGAATGAAAGGGGCAAAAATTAAAATGATAAAAATAAAACAGCAGCCCACTGTAGGAAACCTAAATTCTAAATCTATAGAAAGAGAGCAGTGATACTAAGCTTGAGACAGCAAAGTATAAAAGGAAGGGGGCCACTCAAAGCAGAGCCAAAAAGATTAAATAAAACGTGAAGAGTACAAATATGGAGAAAATGTGCCTTCAAGTTGGACATTTAAATAGTTGGGATTTAAGTTGGGATTTAAATAGTGCACATGTACAGAGCCCAAGAGGAGAAAAGAAGAGTCAGTGTTTCAGAATGAGAAAAGAAGTTGAAAAGACAGTGCTTTAGGGGCTCTCCGTACAGATCAGTCTAGGAATACAGGTATATGGGGTATAGTGGTTAATGAAAGTTTGAAAATTATGTCATTTCTGGTCAAATTATGGCTTTGAATTGTAGGAAAAGAGCTAGTATATAAAATATTACTGCCCCAAAAGAAACGGGAAAGAGGACAATTATGGAAGGAAATTATACTTATCCTATAAACCAGTGGTTCTCCATGGCAGCACGTTAGAATCCTATGGGAGCTTTTTTTAACTGTACCTGTCTAGACCCTGGCTCCAGATATTCTAAATTAATTTGTTTGGGGTGGGGTCCCAGCATCAGCATTTTTAAAAGCCCCCTTCAGGGGAATCCACTATGGGGTCAAGGTTGAAACCACTGCTAAGTGCCCACGAGTCACTTGATGGTAAGAAGGAATTGCATCTGTGTTAGCTAGGAAACATGAAAGGTGACTGTCTGCAATATAAGATTTAGGAGCAATCTGTAAGAGACGTCTAATTGAAGAATGCTTATTTATATAAAGCTATTTACCATGTAGAATGACAAATCTAAAAGAGAATCAATAGAGGACATATTTATGTGTAAATAAAAATAAGTGAAATTTAAAGTTGAAAAATATCTAAAATAAAAAACTGAGAAATTTGTCAGGGATATTTAAGGAACCAGCAAATCTTCTTAGAATATGAAGATATTTACAATAAAGTGAAAGGAATAAGCAAAGAGAAGGAAGACTATGATCTTATAGAAATGATTTGATTTATGTCTTTGCCTCCCCAGTAGATAGAGCAGGGCCTGGCATGAAATTGGAATTCATAAATTTTGCTGAATAAAGGAAATCTGCATAAGGGTAGGCATGAGAAAACTGGGTAGGAAATCAGGGAGGCAGTGTAATGGATAATGAAAAGCAATGAACTGGCAGTCAGTGCTGGGTTCCACCCACCAGCGGGTCGTAATGTGAGAGGACAAATCAATACATCTCTGTGGCTTACTGTTGGACTATGTGGGCTCAAAGCTCATCTAGCTCTGAAAGTTTATGACCATATCGTAGCTTAAAAAATAAATAGACCATCAAAGGGAAAAGAGAAGTCAAAAACCTTAAAAAAGCAAAATGGAGTGTGCCAGATGCACATAATAGAATTCATAGATAGATAAACTGAAGGTGAGGAAATGAAAGCCAAAACACCAAAAATAGGAGTAAATGAAAGGAGTTTAGAGGTGCACTAAGATGTAAGCTCCCTGAGGGCAGGAGCTTTGTCCATCTTGCTTCTCACTCTATCCCCAATACCTAGAACAATGTTTGGCTCATAGTGGGTGTTGACTTGACTGGAAAGATGGGGAATGCCAGATTGTTATAGAGATCGAAACAGGGAACTGATCTGGAAAGTGTCATGGAGGAGATGATCAAAAGAAAAAGATGTCCAATAAGCACAAAGTATTCACAAGTCATCAACATCATGTATCTGTATGATTGATCAACTTACCTTACCGCATAACCCGTGCAGTAAGTGCACCAGGATATGGGCCACATGAAACATTGGCTTGAAGCTAAGTGTGGTGACATGGAATTAATTCAGATATTGAAAGGACTTTAAAGCAGTACAGACAGTATTTGCCAAGTTCATTTTTTTTTCCTTCAGCCAAAAGCATGTGCTTTTCCACAGAAGAACACCAAGGGGCCTTGTTCATGAATCCATTTTTGTATTGCAGGACCATTCCTGAGGGAATACCTCAATTATACTAAAAACCTTCCCCAAATAACTCCAATGTCTTCAAGGTTTAGCCCCAATTATTTTTTCTCCAAGTAAAGCAGGTCCTCTAATTTACAACTCACAGCTTTCCAAAGAGTAGGAACTTTAACAAGGCATCTACATTTACCTATCTTAAGTTCAAAGACTATATGGACTTACTTAAGCTTCCCTGTCTCATTTCATCACCCACAAATCAAGAGCTTGGATACAATAATGAGGTAAACCAAACCAGAGGTCCACAGGCATTGTCAGAGGACGCTGGCCAATAAGTTGGGCCAAGTTTTCCAGGGTTCAACGTGGCATTCCTTTCATCCAGCAGCCAACACATTTGCATTGAACACCTGGATTGGACACTGTACTAGGTGCTAGAAAGATTCATAAGTCAAAGTGTCTCCCCAGAAGGCTTTATGGTCTAGTGGGAGAGACAGACAGGTCCACATCTAAACAGGAAGGGAAAAGAAAGAGAACTGATATTTATTAAGTATCTGCTGGAGGCCAGGTACTGTGATATAGGCATTATCTTCTCTTCTTTATTTAATCCTACAGTCTCTTTTACAGACAAGAGAATTGAGGTTCAAAGAGGGTATTTACTTACCCAAAGTCACAAACCTGAGTGTAGCATAATACAATGGGCATCCAGAGTTTTTTCTCCTTGAAAATCCATTCTCTCATCCCTCTGCCATACTCAAATGCAATTTTCAAAAAGTGAAAATAACAGTGGTGATAAATGCTATACTAGTAGTAGTTTGAACAAAGGGCTATGGGAGTGCAAAGGGCACAGTGAAACTGTGACTAGGAGAGGAAGGGGGTCAGGGAAGGCATCACCGAGGATGTGACATTTGAGCTGGGCCATGTTAAACAGCTGGAGTTAGTCCTGCTGGATTACTAATGTGTTGATTTTTTGACTACACCTCTTGGGCACTTACCAGAGCCACAAAGTGAAGGAAGCAATAATTCTTCTCTGGTCACCAAAACTGCTGAAATGCAGTCACCTGCTATTTCTACACCCACTGGTTTCACACAGAGAGTTTCTCAAATAGGGCTACAGTTAGAGGATGTTAGCTTAGGGAGTAGCAGGTGTGTGGATGGAGAGGGATGTGGGCCATGTCTGTTGGGAAGGGGAGCGTCATGGTGCTTTTGAGCCCCTCTTGTTTGTGTGCTGGGACTAGAGGTACCAAGAATAGATAAATGGAAGCTCCAAAGAGGATCTGCAAAGGCACATGGTACAATTTTCGTCTGAGTTGTTTTAAAAAGAAAGATCTCAAGCATGGATTTTTTTTTTAAGAAGCAGAGTTTCTGTTTACTTATTGATGATAAATCAACAGGGTTGCATGGCAGCCAAATGGGTCTTTGAATGTCCTGCTTCATTTTTCCCATTAAGTCTAAGGAGTGTCCCAGAAATGGAAAAAATAAGGCATTAAACTTCAGTGAAGCAAAATTTGGAAAAATGTGTGTGATCCACTGAACAAAAGACACTGGGTTGGACATTAATGGAAAGAAACTTAAGAGTAAATTATGGAAAGTTTAGTGACTATGTACTCTGAAAATTAAGGAAAATAATGGAATGCCCACATAAAGCACATAGAGTCACCAAGTGGGGAGGGAAAGGGAAAAAAATTGAAAAGGTTTTTAAAGCACTATGATGTTTCTCTATAGGAGAAGGTGCACAAAGGCAATAGCTGAATAACTACAAGCCAAGTGGCTGAAGCAGAGAATGACTGAGCAGTTCCCAGGTAATCTTCCCTCCCAGGTTAACTCCCCTCTTATAAATGATTCCTCCCACTGTGACCAGTGATCTCTCTAAAATTCAGATCTGATTATATCACTCCTCTGCTTAAATGCCTTCAGTGACCTAGTCTCAAGAAAAAGTCCAAATTCCATGGTGTGCCAGGCAAGAACTACCATAATGTAGCCATTCTTACTATCCAGCTTTGTCTCTCCCCTTTCCCAACTCACACTTTATTCTCTAATTGTGCTGAACTATCTGAAGATACCCCCAAATCGACCTTTGAAATGTTGAAAATACTATTTCTCCTACCTGGAATGCTATGCTTCATCACTATCTTCTTTTTTCAAATATTTGAAAATAATGTTTGATATAAATGTTTCAAATATTTTGGGTGTTTCAAACATTTTGTTTCATTTTGTATGAACAAACCTTTCAATTCTCACAAGAACTTGGAGGTAGAAGACAATTCTTATTATCATCCCTATTTTATTGTGAGAAAACTGAGATTAAGTCTTTTGTCCACTACTTAAATCCAGCCAATCTTGTTTCCCTGTTCATGATCTTAAAATCTTAATAGGCAAAGTATGTGCTGTAGTGGAGTTATGTATAAAGTGCTCTCTCAAATCAAAGACAAGAACTGAGCCCAGAACTGAAATTCAGGAAAACTTTCTTGGAGGAGCTGAGCCCTTTCTTGTGCTAACCTCAGGGTCAATACAGTGAATCACTGCCTTAGCTAGTTGAATGAGCAGACCCACTTACCTCAAATTAGGTGAGAAGAAAGAAACCAGGGTGACAGTCAGATGATTCACACAGGTGTGACATACTCTTTTTGTTAAATATTAATATTTTTATACCATTTGGGAAATAACTATTGCCCCCAATATCCCCAAGTCCCACCCTTGTCATCCTGGCCATCCTAGCTGCAATGCCAGCTTTATAAGATTTAAGCTTCCAAACAGGTGTGAATCAGCTTCTATTTTTGCTATTCTATTCCATTGACCTAATTCTCTACACCAAAACCGCACTGCTGTAATTAACTATAGGTTTGTAATAAATCTTGATATCAGCTAGGCTGGGTCCTCCTACTTTGTTTTTCTTCAGAGGTGTCTCAGCTATTCATGGCCCTTTGTTATTCTGTCTATGTATTTTTTATGTTTATCAATGTACTTTGTTTTAGGTATCTATTGCTATAGAACAAATTATTCCATTAGTGGCTGGAAACAACTCATACTTATCTCACAGTTTTTGTGGGTCAGGAATCCTGGAGTGGCTTAGCTGGCCTCTGGCTCAGGGTCTCTCATGCTCAAGCTGTGGACAAGAGCTGGATAGTCATCTCAAAACTTGACCTGGGGAGGAGTCACCTTCAATTTCCCTCATGTGGCTGTTGACAAGCCTCAGAAGATCCATGTCCAAGTTCAGCCATTCCGGCCTCTCCACAGGGCTGCCTGGAGATGTAGAAGCTGGCTTCCTCCAGAACAAGCAATCCAGAGAGAGTGAGAGCCAGCACCTGAGGCAGAAGCCACAGAAGCGACATCATGTCTTCCATATTCTATCCGTTAGAAAAGAGTCATTAAGTCCAGTCCACCCCAAGGGGAGGGGATCACACAAGATATGAGGAAGCGGGGATCATTGGCAGCCATCTCAGAGGCTGTCTACTACAATTTATTTATTTTAAATGTAAATTTTTAAAATAGAAAATACCTTCTTATAGTTAAAAATTTTACATGTACCAGAGGCCATATAGTAAGAAGTGTCCCTCACACCCCGTTTGTCAAGTTCTATGAAAAATATTACTGAAATTTTGACTGTAATTTCAATGAATCTAGAGATTTGAGAATTGGTATTTTTGTGACATTGAGTCTTTCTCTCTCCATGAAAAGATGAAGTGTCTTTTGTCTAGATCTTGTTAATATCTTTCAGTATACTGTCATATTTTTAATTTATTTAGGTCTTATTAATATCGTTCAATAGATTATCATAATCTTCTCTTTAACGATTCTGCACATCTATTAGATTTATTTCTAGTACTTTATTTTTGTTGCCATTGTAAATAACACCTTTTAAATATATATATTTTCTGACTGCTTGTTGCTGATTGCATATATGCAATTGACTCATATATTGACATATATCCAGCACCTTTGCTAAACTCTCTTATTAATTCAAAAGAAATTGTCAGTGTACCTTCTATGTGGATAATTTTGTCAACTGCAGTGATGAGGGTTTTGTCTCTTCCTTTCCAAATTGTATACCTTTTATTTATTTTTCTTCTTTTACTGTGTTGGTTAGGGCTGACAGTGAACTACCGTTTTGTTTCTGATTTTAAAGGGAATGTTTTGACATGTCATGATTTAAATAAATCTTATGTAGTTCTTTTGTAGATATCACTTAGCAGATCAAAGATGTTCTTTTTCATTTCTAGTTTACTAAGATATTTTAAAATAGTTAATGGACTGGGAATTTTAATTATTCCTTTATTTTCCATATATTAAGATGATTATATCATTTTCTTCTTTAATCTGTTAATATGGTGATTCTCTATTATCGAATTAACTTCATAATTAGGAAACCATCTTAGTAATGATGATATTTCATTGGATTTTATTTGCCTATTATTTCCCTTAGAATTTTTGTATCTATATTAGTGAATGAGATTGTCTTGTTATTGACTTTTTCATACCATCCTTCTCTGGATTTGATAATGAGGTTTAATAGCCTCATAAATTAAGGTGGGAATATTCTCTTTTCTTATTTCCTAGAAAATTTTGTAGAAATACCTGTTATTTAAATATTTAAAAGTATATGAAATAATTTGCTTGTAAAATCATCTGACCCTAGCATTCTCTTTGTGAGAAGATTTTAAACTTACACTGGTTAAAATTATTTTATGGTAATGTGACTATTCAGGCTTTCTCTTTTCTGTTGATTTTGATATGTTATATTTTTTCAAGTAATTTGCCCATTTCATCTAATCTTTTAATGGATTGGCATAAGTTGTATATAATATCCCATTATCTTTTCAAGTTCTTCTGCATCTGAAATTACATCCTCCTTTTTTATTTATTTATAATATAGGTTTTTTGATGCCTATCTCATTTTTTAATCAATCTTACCGGACATTGAGCAATTTTGTCACTTCACAAAAACCCAACTTAGTTGATTCTCCTTGCTTTCTATTTCATTTATTTCTTTCATTTCTACTTTTATCCTGATTATTTCTTTTTCTCCCCTTCTTACTTTATTGCTATTTTTAGTTTCTTTTTTACTGAAGTATAATTTACATACAATGTTATGTTAGTTTCAGGTGTACAACATAGTGATTTAACATTTATATACATTATGAGATGATCACCATTGTAAGTCTAGTTGCCATCTGTCACCATTTAAAGTTATTACAATATTATTACAATATTATATTCCCTATCCTGCATATCAAATCCCCGTGACTTATTTATTTTATAACTGGAAGTTTGTGCCTCTTAATGTCCTTCACCTATTTTGCCCATCTTCCCTCCATCTCCATCTCAGATTTTTCTATCTATGAATCTGTTTCTGTTTTGTTTCATTTATTAATTTGTTTTGTTTTTTTAGATACCACATATAAGTGATATATGGTATTTGCCTTTCTCTGTCTGACTCATTTCAATTAGCATAATACCCTTTAGGTCTATTCATGTTTTCACAAATGTTTATAATGGCTAATATTTCATTATATTATATACATGTACCATATCTTCTTTATCCATTCACCTATTGATGGACACTTAGGTTGTTTTCATATCTTTGCTATTGTAAATAATGGTGCAATAAACATAGCATTGCATATTAGCATTTTCATTTTCTTCAAATAAATTAGCACTTTCAAATTAGCATTTTCATTTTCTTTTTCAAATTAACATTTTCATTTTCTTCAAATAAATACCCAGAAGTGGAATTGGTGGATCATATGATAGATCTATTTTTAATTTTTTGAGGAAACTCCATATTGTTTTCCGTAGTGGCTGCACCAATTTACATTCTCACCAACAGTGAATGAGGGTTCTATTTTTCTCCACATCCTCACCAACACTTGTTTTTTGTTTTTGTCTTTTTGATAGCAGCCATTCTCACAGCTGTGAGGTGATATCTCATTGTGATTTTGATATGCATTTCCCTGATGATTAGTAATGTTAAGGACCTTTTCATGTACCTGTCGGCCAGCTGTATGTCTTCTTTGGAAAAATGTCTGTTGAGGTCTTTTGACAAGTTTTTAAATTGGATTGTTTGGGTTTTTTGATATTAAGTTGTATAAGTTCTTTATATATTCCAGATATTAACCTCTTATCAGACATGTGATTTGCAAATATTTTCTCCCATTCATGAGGTTGCCTCTTTGTTTTGCTGCTGGTTTCCTTCACTTAAAAAAAAAAATTCAGTTTGATATAGTCCCATTGCTTATTTTTGCTTTTGTTGCCCTTGCCTAAGGAGATAGATCCCCCAAAATATGCTAAGACCAAAGTCAAAGAGCTGACTGCCTGTGTTTTCTTCTAGAAGTTTAGTAGTTTCAGGTTTTCCATTCAAGTCTTTATTCCATTTTGAGTTAATTTTTGTATATGGTATAAAATACTGGTCCGGATTCATTCTTTTGCATGTAGCTATCCTATTTTCCCAACATCATGTACTGAAGAGACTATATTTTCCCCATTGTATAGTCTTACCACCTTTGCTGTAGATTAATTTGCCATATGTGAATGGGTTTATTTCTGTCATATTGATCTATGTGTCTGCTTTTACGCCAGTGCCATACTGTTTCAATTCCTATAGTTTTGCAGTATAGTTCAAAGTCAGGGAGTGTGATACCTCCAATTTTGTACTTTTTTCTCAAGACTGCTTTAGCAATTCAGAGTCTTTTGTGGTTCCATACAAATTTTAGGTCTATTTGTGTTTTTTCTATGAAAAATGCAGTTGGTATCTTGATAGGGATTGCATTGAATCTTTATATTGCTTTTGGTAGTATGGGCATTTTAACAACATTAATTCTTCCAATCCATGAGAACAGTATAAATTTCCATCTACTTTTGTCATCTTTAATTTTTTTCATCAATGCCATAGCTTTCAGAGTACAGGTCTTTCACCTCCTTGGTTAAATTTGCTCTGAGGTATTTAAACTGGTGCAATTGTAAGTGGAATTGCTTTCTTAATTTCTGTTTTTGATAGTTCATTGTTAGTGTATACAAGTGCAACAGATTTCTGTATGTTAATTTGTATCCTGCAACTTTGCTGAATTCATTTATTAGTTCCAATAGTTTTTGGTGAAGTCTTTAGGGTTTCCTGTTTATAGTATCATGTCATCTGCAAATATTGACAGTTTTACTTCTTCTTTCCAATTTGGATGTCGTTTCTTTTTCTTGTCTTGACTTCTGTGGCTAGGACTTCTATAATAAAAGTGGTGAGAGTGGGCATCCTTGTCTTGTTTCCGACCTTACAGGAAATGCTTTTAGCTTTTAGTCATTGAGTATGATGTTACTCATTGATCATTGAGTGTGGCCTTTATTTTGTTGCAGTATGTTCCCACTATACCCACTTTGTTAAGAGTTTTTATCATGAATTGTGTTGAATTTTGACAAATGCTTTTTCTGCCTCTACTAAGATGATCAATGATATTTATCCTTTGTTTTGTTAATATTGTGAATTATGTTGATTCATCTGTGGTTGTTGAACCATCCTTGCATTTCTGGAATAAATCCCACTTGATCATGATGTATGATCCTTTTAATGTACTGTTAAATTCTGTTTGCTAATATTTTGTTGAGGATTTTTGTACCTATGGCCTGTAATTTTCTCTGTGTGTGGTGTCCTTCTGGTTTTGCTATCAGGGTAATTCTGGCCTCATGGAATGATTTTGGAACTGTTCCCTCCTCTTCGATTATTTTTAGAATAGTTTGAGAAGGATAGGTATTAACTCTTCTTTAAATGTTTGGTAGAATTCACCTGTGAAGCCATCTGCTCCAGGACTTTTGTTTATTGGGATTTTTTGAGTTACTGACTCAGTTTCATTACTAGTAATTGGTCTATTTAGATTTTTTGTTTCTTCCTGATTTAGTATTGGTAGTTTGTATGTTTCTAGGAATTTATTCATTTCTTCTAGGTTTTCCAATTTGTTGGTGTATAACTGCTCATAGTAGTGTCTTACGATACTTTGTTTTTCTATGGTATCAACTGTAACTTTTAGTCTTTCATTTCTGATTTCATTTCGGCTCTGACTCTTTCTTCTTGATAAGTCTGGCCAGAGGTTTGTAAATTTTGTTTGTCTTTTCAAAGAACAAGCTTTTAGTTCTATTGATCTTTTCTAGTTTTTTTAGTCTCTATTTTTTATTTCCACTCTGACCTTTTTTATTTCCTTCCTTCTGCTAACTTTGGGCTTTGTTTATTCTTTTTTTTTTTTCTAGTCCCCTTAGGGGTAAGGTTAGATTGTTTGAGATTTTTCATGCTTCTTGAGGTCGGCCTTTATTGCTATAAACTTCCCTCTTCGAACTGCTTTTGCTGCATCCCATAGATTTTGGAAGGGTATATTTTCTCTTCTTGTTTGTTTCAAAGTTATTTTAATTTCCTCTTGATTTCTTCATTGACCATTGATTGTCTAGTAGCATATTGTTTAGACGCCACATATTTTTATTTTATCCAGTTTTCTTTTTGTAGCTGATTTCTAGTTTCTACCATTGTAATTGGAAAAGATTCTTGATGTGATTTCAATCTTCTTCAATTTACCGAGACTTGTTTTGCGGCCTAACTTGTGATATCTTCTAGAGAATGTTCCCTGTGGACTCACAAAGAATGTGTATTCTGCTGGTTGGGGATGGAATGTTCTGCATGTATCTATTAAGTCTATCTAGTCTAATGTGGCACTTAAGGCCAGTGTTTTCTTAGTGATTTTCTGTCTGGATCCATTACCATAAGTGGGGTATTAAAGTCTCCACTATTACTGTCAATTTACCTTTTTTATTTCTGTTAATATTTGCTCTATATATTTAGGCGCTCCTATGTTTGGTGCATAAATGTTTACAAGGGTTATATTCTCTTGTTGGATTGTCATAATTATGTAATGCCCTTTGTCTCTCTGTTGCTATTTTTAATTTAATTTTTGAGTTGTAGTGTTAGCTTATTAATCTTCAATCATTCTTTTCTAATACAAATATTTAAGTACTGCTTTATCTGCATTCCAAAAATTTAATATGTAATATTTTCATTTTCAATCAATTATAAGTATTTCCCAAATTTCATTATGGTTTTTATTTGTCCCATGAGTTATTTAGCCTTTAAATTTTCAAATGTATGGTGTGGTTTAGTAATCTTTCCGTAAAATATTTCTAACTTAATTGCATTGTTATCACAGAACATAGTCTGCATGATAAGAATTCTCTAAACTTTGATGTCTAAATTCTGGTTAGTTTTCATAAATGTTCAGTGAATGCTTGAAAAGAATGGTTTTCTCTAATTGTTTGGTGTGGGAGTCAATATATCAAGTTTGTTGATAGTGGTGGGCAAATGTCCTTTATTCTAAGATATTCATTGTTCTGCTTGATTTATCAATTGCTGAGAATTGTTTTAATATTGGTTATAATAATGGATTTTTCTCTTTTTCTTATAGTTTTTAGTATTTACCTTATATGTTTTGAAGGTATGTAATTATGTGCATGCATGTTTTGAACTGTTATTCCGAGGGAATTCAACCTTTTACCATTATATAGTGGATATTTTTATTTCTAGTAGTGATTCTTGTCTTAAAGTCTTGTTTTGTCTGAGGTTCCCATAACCACACCAATTTACTTTTCACTATTATTTTCTGGTATATCTTCTTCCAGCATTTTACTTTCAATTTTTATATCCTTATATTTTGTGCAAGTCTCTTATAAACAACATAGAGTTAGATCATTTTTTAATCTTTTCTAATCCAGTCAGACAAACTTAACCCTCTAACTGAAAAGTTTAGTTCATTGATATTTACTGAGATTGTTGATGTATTGAATTTCTCTTTACCACCTTATTTTTGCCCTTTTATTTGCCCTGCTTTTTTGTTTATATTTTTCATTGCCATCTTTTGGATTGCTTAAGGTTTTTGTTATTTTTCTTTTTTTAACCTTCATTCATTTGGAAGTTTACATGGTATTTCTATTATTTCAGTAGCTGTTTAGAAATTTTAACATGTAAACATATTAAAGTCTAAAATGCTTTAATATTAGTTGCTCCAACTTACATGCTATTATCAGGAAATATTTTACTTGTATTCAAAATTGTTTTCATATTCCACAAATTAAACATTATTATTGTCATTTTAAATATTGTTTTATACAATAAATATTTATCTAGATTTACCGACATGTTCACTCCTTTCTTCACTATCCTTTCTTTCTTCCTTCTCAGACCTTCCCTCTGGGATCATTTTCATTCTTCTTGAAGTATATTCTTCAGTAGTTACTCTACTGTTGGTAATAAACACCATATTTGATGGTAAACAGTTTCTTGTTTTCCTGAGAATGTCTTCATTATACTCACATTCTTAAAAGACAGTTTTGCTGTGTGTTTACATTTATTTTCTCTCAGACTTTGAAAACAGTATAACACTATATGCTATTTTTCACTTTTGTCTTTAATTGTTATTTGTTTCTAATCTGCTTTTTCTCTCTGACTACTCATTAAATTTCTTTTCCTTTGTTATTTTGCAGCTTCACTGCAATGTAACTAGATATATAGATATAAATACAGATATACTGTTTGCATCTTTCCTGCTTGGAACTTAGTGATTCCTAAATCATAGAATGTGTGTCTTTTAACTGTTTTGGAAATTTTTCACTGTTATCTCTTAGAATATTATCCATTTTTCGTTTTCATGGCCACTCTTTCTGTAACTCTGATTACATGTACATTGGACATTTGCTTTCATGCTATGATCCATGATTTTTGATGTCTCCTTCATGGTTACCATATTTTGACATTGGTATGCATCTGGTCATTTCTGTAGGGTCATCCTATAATTCAGTCCTTCTCTTGAGTTGTATGGAATCTGCTTTTAAAACTAACCGAGTTTATTTCAATTATGCTTTCCAAGTCTATAATTTCTTCTTCAAATGTGCCTTATCATCACTGAGAGTCTCTAAACTCATACTTTCAGTACTGTTTTATGTTCCTTTAAACTTATAAAATATGCTCTTTCTCTATTCTTTATTTGAATATTTGAATATCATAATTCTTTGTATGTTTGATATTTGTTTATTTGTTTCAACTATTGGGTATTTCTGCTGATTCTCAGCCATGTTTCTTGTTCCCACATCTGTTTTGTAATGTTTAACTGTTGAGTTGTTTATCTGATATACTTTTATCTGAATGAATTCTTAGAGGCATGAAGTTGAGAGTTCTTTCACCCACATAAGATTTATACCTGCTTCTGGAATCCACCTTTAAACCTATTATTTTCTAATAATTTTGTTTTAAGATAAAATAAGCAAATTTCCCATGTAAATTAGGATCTACCTCTAGTTCACTGTTCACTGAAGATGTGGCCCTTTTTGTTAGGTACAGTCTTGGCTTCACCTGCAGATATTTTATGTGACTCCTTACATTATATGGACATCAATATTTGTTCCCTGCTACCTATGAGGCCATTAAAACGTAATCTCTGGATCACCAGAAATCCACAGGTGCCCAGAAAGCAGTCATGGCCTTTTCTCCCAGGATTTATGCTTTTGTTTCATGTTTGAGTGCTGGGGATTTCCTTACTCTGTTGCCAGCTCAACCATGTAATGAATAGTTTTTCCAAACACTTTATATAGTATCTGGGATTATTCTGTAGTGTAAGGCTTTGCAGAATATCAAGTTTGTAAAACTGCCAGAAATGGAAATCTAATTTATTCTTTTTAAATTTTGCCTAAATTAGAACAGTTCCTTTTTTAGATGACTAAGTTATTTTTTATTAGAAATTCCTTATAATAAAAATATGTTTCTGTAAAACAGAAAATTACAAAAACTTCATAGAAAGAGAATATTGCTGAAAATTTTACCACTTCCCCAAAATATTCATGTATTAGGTTAAACCATTCAAAATAGTCCTTCTATAGGTCAAAATTAACTTTACATGGTTCAAATAAATATTTCCTTCCAGTGTTTTTTTTCAATAACTGTGTTATATAGTTAAAGTAATAATTTATATATAATCTTATATATTTTTCCCTTTGTAGAAACATTTCCCCATTAAACTTCTCACAATAGCTTGCTTATACAATGCTTATATACATGATATTTAGCCTAATTGTTTTAATCATTTCCCTATTTTCAGACATTTAAATTGTTTTCACATTTTTATATAGCTAATACTATCATGAACATCTTTATGCATAGAGCAATTTTCTGAATTTTGTGTTTTCCCTTAGAATGGAGAAATGGAAATGAAATTGCTGATTTAGAAGCTTAAAGTTTTTAAGAATCTTATTACCTATCAGCAAATTACACTCCCACTTGCAGATATAAAATATCAGAATAGAATATTTGGAGTCTCTCTCAGTTTCTTAATTTGGTATTTCAACACCTCATTAGAAAAGTCATGTGATGCTTTAGCTCTAACCTACATCTCACTTATTGCGATGTGTTCTCATTTTCATATTATCTGTTCTTGGTTTAAATATCTCCCAGATACTCACCACATTTTGTGTAATTACTGAAAGAATCTCATCCAACTTCCGTTAGGAATTTTTTCAAAAGTACTATAAAAGTCAAATTACTTAAATCTACCTAAATTAACTCTTCAAAGAGGTATGCCAGTTCTCATCAAAGGCCTAAAATTTAGTCCCAAGCAAGTGTCGAGATTTCATTTCATTTCCATTTGTGGAAACACCATTTTGTTCCTCTCTCCAAAATTCTCTATGTAACAAAAAAGGCAATAACTCAAACATTTTTTTCTCACTAGACTGTTTCAATAACAATAATAAGAGCTACTTTTTATAGGGTGCCTAATTTATGCCAGGAATCATGTTAGGCACTTTACATGATGTCTAATTCCCATAATAAACTTGCAAAGTATCATCATGCCCTCTTGCTATCTGAGGAAAACTGAGTCTCAGAGAGGTTAAAGAGCCATGGAAAATAAAGGGTGGGATCAGAGTTGAAGTGGATTTGGCCAAAGTCAAGCCTTCCTCTACAGAAATATAAACAAGCACACAATAGTCAAAGTTATGGCTCAATAAAGCAGGAGAGGGGGTCTCTTTTGTGCAGCACACCAGATGTCTTGGGGCAACAAAAGGAGCCACGGACATAATGGTTCATCCTTTATGTCATAGATAGAATTTAAAGACCACTATAAAGAAACCTAGCTAACCAACCTTGTGAAATAGCTGCTGAGAAACAAACAAAAAAGTTCAGAAAATGAATGTATAGTCTGAAGATGGTTTTCCCTGTGGCTTAATCAGCTAATAACACCCAAGAACAGCACAGCTAAGCTAGATTTTTCATTCAATGCCATATTCAAGCAATGTTGTTTCACAGCTTTAATAGCCCTGTCAACATTCATCAGGGAATCAGTGCAGCCCTCCAGCATCCTGCCATAAAAACACAGTGGATTTTTTAAATTAGAGTTGTGCAACTTCAGCACACCCCAACTCTATGTTGAATTATGTGTCTCACTCTCACCTTAAGCTCACCAAGATTCAGATGAACCCAAGGGAAGCAGAGAGGGGTCAACATGGGCCCAGATGAACAAATGTATTTTCATAGGTTTCACAGTAAACTTTTAACTCTTGATGCCATGGCTTTTTTTTTTTTTTTTTTACATCTTTATTGGAGTATAATTGCTTTACAATGCTGTGTTAGTTTCTGCTTTATAACAAAGTGAATCAGTTATACATATACATATGTCCCCATATCTCTTCCCTCTTGCATCTCCCTCCCTCCCACCCTCCCTATCCCACCCCTCTAGGTGGTCACAAAGCACCGAGCTGATCTCCATGTGCTATGCGGCTGCTTCCCACTAGCTATCTATTTTACGTTTGGTAGTGTATATATGTCCATGCCACTCTCTCACTTTGCCACAGCTTCCCCTTCCCCTTCTCCATATCCTCAAATCCATTCTCTAGTAGGTCTGTGTCTTTATTCCTGTCTTACCCCTAGGTTCTTCATGACATTTTTTTTCTTAAATTAAAGGATCTTGCTGTGATTTATGTCATAGAGTGTTCTGCCTATGTTTTCCTCTAAGAGTTTGATAGTTTCTGGCCTTACATTTAGGTCTTTAATCTCAACATTTTGGTACATGACCCTTTTTGAATTATGGTTTTCTCAGGGTATATGCTCAGTAGTGGGATTGCTGGGTTATATGGTAGTTCTTTTTGTAGTTTTTTAAGGACCCTCCATACTGTTCTCCATAGTGGCTGTACCAATTCACATTCCCACCAGCAGTGCACACATCTCTGGGCTTTCTATCCTGTTCCATTGATCTATCTTTCTGTTTTTGTGCCAGTACCATACTGTCTTGATTACTGTAGCTTTGTAGTATAGTCTGAAGTCAGGCAGCCTGATTCCTCCAGCTCCGTTTTTTGTTCTCAAGATTGCTTTGGCTATTCGGGGTCTTTTGTGTTTCCATACAAATTGTGAAATTTTTTGTTCTAGTTCTGTGAAAAATGCCAGTGGTAGTTTGATAGGGATTGCATTGAATCTGTAGATTGCTTTGGGTAGTAGAGTCATTTTCACAATGTTGATTCTTCCAATCCAAGAACATGGTATATCTCTCCATCTATTTGTATCATCTTTAATTTCTTTCATCAGTGTCTTATAATTTTCTGCATACAGGCCTTTTGTCTCCTTAGGTAGGTTTATTCCTAGATATTTTATTCTTTTTGTTGCAATGGTAAATGGGAGTGTTTTCTTGATTTCACTTTCAGATTTTTCATCATTAGTGTATAGGAATGCCAGAGATTTCTGTGCATTAATTTTGTATCCTGCTACTTTACCAAATTCATTGATTAGCTCTAGTAGTTTTCTGGCAGCATCTTTAGGATTCTCTATGTCCAAAATATGGCAGAGGGAGGAACACTCCCAAACTCATTCTACGAGGCCACCATCACCCTGATACCAAAACCAGACAAGGATGTCACAAAGAAAGATGCCATGGCTTTTTAAAAAATGAATAAATTATGGTAGGAAAATCTAACTCTCACCAACACGACAGTTGTTAGGTCATCTATATGCTGGACAAAAGTTCTATGAAACATAGAAAAGTAGATGTAAACTCAAGATTCTTGTGGCATCAAGGTTGCTATATGCGTGTATATACATGCATATAGCACCTGCACTGAGAATGTTATTCAGGCAGGAAATTGGGAGCCTAATTTAATTTGTCAGTTTTATTATTTTTTTTAAATGATAATATTTACCAAATGTCTTGCATCCATGTTTTTCTTAAAAATATAATGAGTTTTCTATGATCATCATCCCCGGTTTTTGAATGGATCTGTGTACTCACTGAAAATCTATAGCTGGAGATATTAGGAAAGAGGAGGGTATTCAACAGTAAAGTATAGACACTTACTGCTTTTCCTAAAAATCTGATTGCAGAATCCTAGATACTTTGCTATTAAAAGCACAATACATTGGGCTTCCCTGGTGGTGCAGTGGTTAAGAATCCTCCTGCCAGTGCAGGGGGCACGGGTTTGAGCCCTGGTCCGGGAAGATCCCACATGCCACGGAGCAACTAAGCCCGTGTGCCACAGCTACTGAGCCTGTGCTCTAGAGCCCATAAGCCACAACTACTGAGCCTGCGAGCCACACTACTAAAGCCCATGTGCCTAGAGTCCTGTGCTTTGCAACAAGAGAAGCCACCCCAATGAGAAGCCTGTGCACCACAATGAAGAGTAGCCCCTGCTTACCAAGACTAGAGAAAGCCCGTGCACAGCAACAAAGACCCAACGCAGCCAAAAATAAATTTGTAAAAAAAAAAAAACAAAAACATAAAACCACAATACATTATGGTGATGGTCACTTCTGGGTTTGAAGCTTCCATTGTCCATGAATTAAATGGAAAAATTTGTTCTTTTTATTTTTGAAATTCACTACTCAGGAGCTGTATTCAAAAATAAATAGCTCTAGGCAACTATAGGAAGAAAACTTCCAGTTTAACTGATATGAAACCCATTTGCTAGATATGGGGGTAAATTAAGTTTTTAAACTATACAATGTAAAATTAAATAGCTCTTACAATGGCAAGAAATAGAAAAATGCATACTCTGAATCTCCACCTATTAGCGATCTTTTTGCCACAGCTCTCATTTTCTCTAAGATTAAATAATATGTTAAACATGATTTGGTCTTTTCTTTAAAGTGTATATTTACTATAAATCAGTTATCTTGAATTTGATCTGAAATTTAATTTTTCTTCAAATAAACATATACAGCATCGAGTAGTATAGATATAAAAAAAAAAAAAACTTTCCTCACTTACTCTACTCAGAATATGCCAATCATGAAATCAAAATTCTGTTTCATTTTTTAAAATAAACCAAAACCTTTTATAAAATGTTGCTTTCCAAAAATTCATGTACAAATTTTGACCTCACTTTTGTAATTTTCCTTGGCAAAATTTCTGGAATAAATTAATCAAATGCAACCCTCCACAGGAAAACACTTCCAAAAAATAACTTCCTCCACTGAAATGGAGTCTACAGAATGACAAGTGACTTCTCCACTTAACAATGTAAAATTTAATGCTTATTTGCCAAAATATTCATTTTTATTGATAAAAGGAGACTTTGATTGGCAATGCATTAGATATGTGAAATAATTTATTTCCTGTTATATACCAAATATTCAGGTACAAATATATCTGAATATCTAGAATAGATGCGTTGGAAAGAGAAGAGCAAATCTGGGGTCATATTTTTATTCAGGGTAGTAATCTAAGAATATTCCTACCTTTTGATAAATTAGGTTTGAGGCCAAAGTGGAATAAAACAGGTAAGGAAGTTAAACTTGTTAAATTTTTTGTAATTGTTGTAATGGGAAGTAACATCTCATAAACTTGTCTAGGAAGAAAATTCTGACCTCCTGTCATAAAGTCAATATGTGCAGAGAAATGTCATGAGTGTCAAATTAAGGGTTGATCTGTCTTCCCTGGAAGAAATACCAGGCCACCTTTGGTCAAGGACTAATTTCATAAATGAGCCTAGCAGGTAGTTACCCAACCTGTATGTTCTGAAAACCCTAGCAATGCTGCCTTTCTCAAAACATCTTTCCAGTGTCTGTTACTGGTACCTGAAATTCCACCATTAGAAGATTATTATCCTCCTTTCATGTTTTGTCCCATGCAAAAATGTAAATACTACAGAGAATAATAATATATGAAGCTTATCAGCCATTTCTGTCTTCATGGTGATGAGTTATTAATTGAAGAGATAAATAAAGTTTGAAATAATCATCTGTAATGGGAAAGGAAATGCTAGTAAAGGGAGAAGGCCCTGGAAGATTCTGGAAGGCACTGGGAATTACGAGAGGTCACAGGGAGAGAAGGGAAGGCAATTTTTAAAAACTTTTTATTTTATATTGGAGTATAGTTGATTAACAATGTTGTGCTGGTTTCAGGTGTACAGCAAAGTGATTCAGCTATACATATACATGAATCTATTCTTTTTCAACTTCTTTTCCCATTTAGGTTATTATATAATATTGACCAGATTTCCCCATACTATACAGTAGGTCCTTGTTGGTTATCAATTTTAAATATAGGGAAGGCAATTAAGCCAATGGAAGTTTCACAGTGTCTATTTAAATGGAGTTATAATCCTCCTGGGGCATAGCTGCATGGGGTGAAATGTTGCTGGTTGGGTCAAACTCTGCTTCTAAGAGCTAGGAAGATAACACAAGTAAGGTCTTTTGAAACAGAAAATAAAGTATAAAATAGCTAAGAAAACAAACCGTTTTTTGATTTGAAAATATGACCCTCAAAGAGTCAGGATCTACAGACATCTGTAACTGCATTTCTTTTCCTGTGTCTACAACATCATTAGAAGGCAAGAAACCCAACAGCAACTCTTTCAGAGGAGGGTCCAAGGGAACATAACATAAGTATTTCTCTAAGTGTGTTCCGTGGAATACTTAAGTGGATGGATGCTAGAGTGATGAGTGGGAGGGAGTTCTTTAGATAAGTAAGTTTGAGAAAAGCTTTACACCATAGGTCTCTCTTAAAGGGTTAAAACATGTGTATGGCAGAGACTATTGCATGTTCATGAAAATCCATCTCCTTGTTCTCCAGATCACATTTCCCAGCATTCATCTGCAGTTAGGTGTGGCCATGTGCTGGGTTCCAGACAATGGGATATGCTTTCTGGGTAGATGTCATGTGCACTACTCTCTGGATTGGCCCATAAAACCTCCCATGCACCATCTTCCTTGCTCTTTGCTCCTTCCAAATGTCTGGAATGGAATAATTCTGGGGTGATCTGAGGACCTCTTCATTGAGGATGATGAAATTGATGGATGGTGAGTGGCTTTATGAATTACCTTTTGGAGGCAGCCACCTAATCAAGAGCTCTACTGTTGGACCATGTCATGAGCCAGAAATATATCTTATAATGTTAAGCCACTGAGATATCAGTATTTTTTCCTATTACAGCACTTTAGGTATTTATCCTAACTAATAAAATGCTTTGCATCTTAAACGTTTGAAAGGCATTGCAGTTAAAAAATCATATTTACTTTTATTAAAGCCAATATTTTCAACTGATTTAATCACAGTACCTTTATGGTTTTGTTTTGCTTTTACTTTAACAACTATTAGCTAGTAGAATTATTCGGTTTTTATTGGGGAAAAACTATGTCTTTCTTTAGGGAAGACTCACTAAGCCTTTCTTCACTCCCTCTAGCCTTCTAGAAGTTTATTCTAGCTAGAAGAGAAGTTTATTCTAGGTAGAAGAGGAGACGACTAAGAAACAAACTATGGCCAGCGTTATGGGCATGTACAGCACCAGGGATTTTAATTATAAACTCACCCACAGAGCCATGTTAGATATTCCAACACAGAATTAACTAGGTGAGTGCAGAGAACAGAGGCATATGGTCTCTGAGGAAGCAGCTCAGAGACAGCCTCTCCCACAACTGGGAGCTGGGCCTGGCCCAGGGGAGCTTTGCCTTCATCCACGAGGACTTTGATGTCAAAGAGACCTTCAATTTCTCCAAGAGGGAAGTGACTGACCCCTTTTGACCCTGTTCTCATCAAGGTGAACATTTTCCACCTGGACAAGTACAAACAACTCAAGTCAAGGTGCCCATGATGTACTGGGCAGGCAAGTTTGCCTCCACAGTCGATAAGAATTTTCGTTGCCACATCCTCAAACTGCCTTATTAAGGAAATGCCACCATGCTGGTGGTCCTCATGGAGACGATGGGTGACCATCTTGCCCTTGAAGACTACCTGACCACAGACCTGGTGGACACAGAGCTCAAAAATACGAAAACCAGAAAAAAGGAAGTTTTCTTTCCAAAGTTCAGATTAGATCAGAAGTATGAGGTGCATCTACAGGGACTCAGGAATATGTAAAACACAGCATGGAAAGGCCATCAGCACGATCCAGGTCGTGGGGAATAATTTGCAAGAGAAAAATATTCCATTTCTTTGACAAATTAGTTATAAGGGAAAAAAGGAAGTGGGAGTGGTCTATATATTGAAAAAGCCTTAAGAAATATATCTGCCATTTGCAATGTGTCGTCTTTATCTAGATCATGATTCAAACAAACTATAGTGAAATATGACATTTGTGAGAGAATAATTTAACAGTGGATACTATTAAGTATTCTTAATAATACCTGACAATTGTATTGAATTTATGATCATAAAAAGTCTTTAGGGACTTCCCTGGTGGCGCAGTGGTTAAGATTCCGTGCTCCCAATGCAGGTTCCTGGGTTCGATCCCTGGTCAGGGAACTAGATCCCGCCTGCAGCAACTAAGAGTTTGCATACCACAACTAAGGAGCCAGCGAGCTGCAACTAAGGAGCCCGCCTGCCACAACTAAGAGCCAGTGCAAGCAAATAAATAAATAAATAAATTTATATATATATATATATAAATTTTAAAAAAGGGTCTTTATCTTCTAAAAAAAGGATGAGGTACATGAACTGCTGAAGAGGATGGGAATCAGCAGAATCTTCTCACCCTGGGCTGACCTGAGTGAACTCTCAGTTACTGTGAGAAATATTAAAATAACCAAGGTTTTACAAAGAGCAATGATTGAGGTTAGTAAGGAACTGAAGCAGTGGTGGAACACCTGTCAGAAATCACTGCTTATTCCATGCCTCCCATCATCAAAGTGGACCGACCATTTCATTTCATGATCTGTGAAGAAACCTCTAGAATGCTGCTATTTCTGGGCAGCGTGGTGAATCCAACTCTCCTGTGACCTATGACATGCATGAGTATTTAGAACTATAGCAAATGTTGAATCTGAGGTGTTTGAACCTACACAGGACAGTGGCACGGGGTATCGAAAAGAGACAGTGTCCCCCCTTGTCCTCAAATGCCAGTTTGAGTCGTTCTGAGATAAATCTGAGTATTAAATTCTAACTTATTTTAAGGAGAAAAAAATAAAGTAAAAGAGGGGAAAAAGCGAGAATCATATATAGAATCTAAGGATTAGTGAGAAGAGACAAGTGTGGTGACAAGGTTCTAATTTTTTTTAATTTTGCCTTACTTTCCTCTTTTCATATAAGGAATCATTATACAGGAATAGTACTTACTAATAATGGCCTTGTTCAGTTACTTTAATAAAAATACCTATTGCGATCTTGTATCTATTAGGACTCTATCAGAATGAGCAACTCAAATGAAGGGGATTTACTGGTCTCAGAGGCAGGACAAACCTTAGTACTGGTTTGCTCCAACTGCTCTGTGGTGTCCTCAAGGATGGGCCTTTTGGCCTTGCTGTTCTTCCTCCTGTGAGATTAGTAGCATTTTCAGTTTGCTTTCCATTGTGGTAGCAAGAACTGCAGTGGCTCTAGGGTTTGCATCCGTACATCACAGGAGAACTTATTTCCCCCAAGAGAACTTCATCCACATCGTGTTGATCTAAGGTAGGTCAACACCCCTTCTTTTTTTTTTTTAACATCTTTATTGGAGTATAATTGCTTTACAATGCTGTGTTAGTTTCTGCTTTATAACAAAGTGAATCAGTTATACATATACATATGTCCCCATATCTCTTCCCTCTTGCATCTCCCTCCCTCCCACCCTCCCTATCCCACCCCTCTAGGTGGTCACAAAGCACCGAGCTGACCTCCCTGTGCTATGCGGCTGCTTCCCACTAGCTATCTATTTTACGTTTGGTAGTGTGTATATGTCCATGCCACTCTCTCACTTTGCCACAGCTTCCCCTTCCCCTTCTCCATATCCTCAAATCCATTCTCTAGTAGGTCTGTGTCTTTATTCCTGTCTTACCCCTAGGTTCTTCATGACATTTTTTTCCTTAAATTCCATATATATGTGTGAGCATACGGTATTTGTTTTTCTCTTTCTGACTTACTTCACTCTGTATGACAGACTCTAGGTCCATCCACCTCATTACAAATAGCTCAATTTCGTTTCTTCTTATGGCTGAGTAATATTCCATTGTATATATGTGCCACGTCTTCTTCATCCATTCATCCTTTGATGGACACTTAGGTTGCTTCCATGTCCTGGCTATTGTAAATAGAGCTGCAATGAACATTTTGGTACATGACTCTTTTTGAATTATGGTTTTCTCAGGGTATATGCCCAGTAGTGGGATTGCTGGGTTGTATGGTAGCTCTATTTTGAGTTTTTGAAGGAACCTCCATACTGTTCTCCATAGTGGCTGTATCCACACCCTCTCCAGCATTTATTGTTTGTAGATTTTTTGACGATGGCCATTCTGACCAAACACCCCTTCTTGTACCTGCACAAATTCCAGTGTTTGGGAAAATGCCGTATACCGATTGGCTTGTGTTTGCATAACCTAGACTAGTCACTATGGCAAAAGGGACCATCTGATTAAATTACACAAGTCAGGCCCCTCACTTGTAGCTGGTGGTAGGTTAAATCCTTCCCCACACCATATGGCTGTTACACAACAGGGGAGAGGTGGAATTATTGATGAAGGGACAATCACAGATCAAATTTTGAATAAATTATATAATAATAAGAATTAACACTTACACACCAGACACTTACTATATACCAGGCACTATTCTAAGTGTTTAAATATAAAATAAAAATATAATTAACTCATTAAATTAGTTAACTCACAGCAACACCATATAATAGGCACTATATTAACCTCACTTTACAAATGAAGAAACTGAGGCATAGGTAGATTTTGTTTTGTTTTGTTTTGTTTTGCCCCAAATCAAAGCATGTAGGTAACAGAGCTTGGCTTTGACTCTATACAGTCAAGATTAACATATACATATGTAAATATACACTTAATAATATGTATAAATACATTTATGCTTTTACACACACATATATACTTATACACATATTTATACCACATACACACACTCACTCACACACACTCACATATTGGATAAGTCCAGCTCTTCAGATCTTATAACAAAGGTGCCATCTGGTGTTAGAACCCTCTAATTGCAGAAAAAGCACCCAAGTGGAAATGAAGACCCTCAAACAATAGAAACTTAACTTCAAAGTAGTCTAAAATCCTAACATCAGAGCTCTGTCTCTCTCTTTGAGGCATCCTTATCATGCCTGAAAACACATTTAACCTTTCACAGTGTTGCTTCCAGCTTGCCCTGCATACTTATTCTCTATATGACCTGTGAAAACCACTCCTGAATGGAAATCATTTCATTCTCATGTCCGTGGAAAGAGCATAACATGGAATTTTTTAAATTTTGGAATAAAATGAGCTGTCCTATATTACACACCAAGTCCTCCCATCAGTCCAGCCCTGTGCATACGTCTGCCTGTCCCAAGTGGCTGACTTTGGAGTCAACATGGTACTTTTCTTCCTCTTTCAGTTAGTGGATAAAATGTGATGACTGCAAATCTTTCCCAGGACATGGAAGTACATTGTGGCAGAATCCCTGTTTAATTTCTCTAACTGCTTTGTTAAACTTGGGACTTGATATTGGTCTGATATAGTGGGGGAGCTCTCCAGGGATGATACCTTGGATAGAAACCCAACCCTGTGTTTTTTCTTCTCTTTCAGAATAATTAATTCTAGATTTTTGAAACTACTTCCATAATTAACCTTGAATTGAAACAAGGTCACCAGGAGCAGTACCCTCTAGCCCATACCTTCTTGTCAGCCCACTGTAACTTACCCAGTCAGAATTTCCTCCAGTTAATGATTTAATAAGCCTTCTGGTAAACCAAAGGAGCAACTTAATATGCTCACACTGCCTCCTCTCCTTAAAAGTGTTATTAAATATAGAGTGTCTGCCTCACTCTCAAGGGAGCACCCTATTAAAATAAATGATTAGTTACTATACACACACACACACTCATTCACACAGACTCACAGACAAGAGTCCAACACTGTAGGCTTAACCTTTGGGCTGCTGAACATCAAGTTTCTCATAGCACGTAAGGTGTTAATAGTGTGGTGTTATTTCAATGCATTTAAGTGAGCTGAAAGTTTTTGGCAAAATGGAACATTCTCTTAGTTCATATTCAAGTAACAAAGGTTGCATAAATGCAGATTACACAATTTCACAGCTGTAGAACATCAGCATGTTTTTAAAAAGACACGAAAGAGAAGGTGCTGAGCAGAAGTTCACTGATACATGGCAAGCAGTGTGGTTTTCAAAGGTTTTCCCTTGAATCAGTATCTCGTTAAATAGTTTGGCAATAAGGATTTATCATAATCAGTGTGAACTGCAAATATTCCAAGGTCATGAGCTTTTCAGTGGGTAACAAGTGTCATTAAAGGAGCCCCCGTTCTACTCAAAAGCTCCTTCTGCTCTTTTGGTCTGTTGGTAGACCCCAAACCTTGCTTCCGGGAACTTAGGTCCAGAGTTCTATACATAAGTCAGGGATAAAGAAGTAATGATATTTACATACTCTTTCTTTACATAATCTGGAAGACTCAGAGTTCAAACTACCTATTCTAACAAGAGACTATGAAAATATTTCTTCAACACCAGTGAAAATTCTGCACCTAACTAACATTTTTATTTCATAACCTTTTCAGTTCAGCTGAGTTTTCTTCCCCGTGATTACAAGGGCCATTCATGAACCTACCTGTCAGGGAGTCTTCAGTGTTCTTTTGTCGGCTAAGATACCATATCACCCCACTATTCCTCCTGCCTGACCCAGTCCTACCATCTCCCTTCTGCCCTAGACTCCTTGTACAATGACCAAGGTCTGAAGACCTGGATTCAAGCTCTAAAATGAACAAATAATGAGGGAACTTTCTGCCATGATGGAAATATTCAATTTCTTGCTTTGAGCAGTAGATAGAAGAGTTTATAGACTTTTCAAAACTCATTGAAATAAATACTTAATACCTATGCTCTCTTTGTATATAAATTAGACCTCAATTTTTTAAAATGAGCAAATATCCTCTATACCCGTTCAGAAATTCTCTTTGGGGGACATGATTTTATTGCCTTCTATGGAACACCCATCTACCTGGGCCAAAACTGAAAGAAGCACAGGCCTTATGTTCAAGCTGGGCTCTGTGACTATGTGTTGAGGATGGAGGCTCCTAAAGAGAAACCTTAGTGACTCATGACCCAAGTCCAGAGATGACACCAGCTTCAGGATAAGAATGTCCAATGTGAAGGCTTGCAATGTCTCCCCTCCAAAACGCCGCGTATTTACACACAGAATGTTATGACTCCTTAGACATGGTAGAAAAAAGTAACTTCTGCTGAAGACTCAGTCTTGTAACACCAGAAAAAGTCCTGTGAGGAGGAGGTATAAGGAAGGATCTAACTCTAATTATGCTGCCATTCCAGGACCCGCCAGCCTGCCTCTCATTCTGGTTACCTCCAAGCAATGGCAAGCATCTATTGAGCACTATGTACTAGATGTAGTTCTAGATACTTGACTTGTATTAACTCACCTAATCATCACATCTTCTTTAGTTGGTACAGAGAAGAGTAGAAGGACGGAAGGTGCTATGGCGTGATTGCCTTACCTACCTCGACAACCTGATCTTCTTTCTCCTTTCCCACCATTTCCTCATGAAATCAAAGAAATGGGGATAAGCATGATCTCTGAAGCGCAAGTCAAGAATGGAAACAGGAGGACAAAGGCAGCCGGGAGCATAGGTCACTTCCACAGTTAGAATCAGAAGGAACCCCAGGAGTGGCATGTGAAGGGCAGAGAAGTATACTCTACCTTGTGGGCACATTTCCTGCAGAGAATTTAAAAACAATAATAAAGCTGATCTGCTTTTTATTATCACCACGTGTTGATAACTCTAAACAATATCAATGAGAAGCTACTGTTTCCCCCCAAAATCTTTTGTCTAAGTTTTAAACCATTATTATAGTTTCCATTGAGTTTTACCATTAATATGCAAACCTGAAATTAGTACATTTTTATTAGTTAGTCTTTAGTAGTCATTGTATTATGCATAAAGTTAATTCAGAAAACTCCTAGTTATATAGTCAGCCCTCAACACATGTGGACTTAGCTACACACATTTGTTTCGAGAGTAAGTTGGTAATAGTTCAGAATGAATCTTTCAAGCTCACTTTGGGCACAGTTCACCCCTCCAACCCCATGGTACTAAATATTCCTGTGTTTATGCAGTAAATAAAAATAAACAATGACATCACAGTGAGTGTAAAGGCAAAGAACGAGAACTTGAAATACTTTAATTTGGCCTTCGGTGTGGGCACTTGGAAGTTTTTACTTTTTGGAACTTTCAGAAAAAGTCAATTCATTCATTCCAGTATTACTTCCTTGTTGGAAAATGCTGCAGAATGTAAGTATAACAGTGAAAAGGCTTTCCCAGGGAAGATGAAGCTATGCCCACAGAAAGACACAAAAGAAAATATGGTACAAGAGAATCAGTTCAAATTTTATTCTCTCTTTGATGCAGTTTTTCTTTTCTGTTATTTTTTTTTTCTGATGCAAACCTTTAGATGAGATTAATCAAACACAAAAATATTTGCAAACAACCAGCATCAGCTTTGAACAATGCATAGTGAGACATCAAGCTTTCAAATGGATTCTTTTAGACAACTAACACAGATTGCGTAAGGCTATTAACCATGCAACAAAAAATATAGGGAAATGGACATTTCTTAGAAAACAGAATGAAATTTAGAAGAATGCCAGGAGAAACCACAAAAAATGCAGCTCTTACACTGCCAGAAGCAATTAAACAATAATATATGAATCCCACAATCATTTTCACCAAGAACTAGACACTTATTCTAAAGCCATTGATCAAAAGATGTCCATTTCCTTTGTCACTTAGCTACTTTTAAATGATTTTTGCATAAGAATTAAAACTTTGGAAGTTCCTACCAGAAATAATAGAGATTTCTGATAAATTTTCTAGTGAACATATTTTAATGGAGATATTTCTGCTGAGAGGTATTTGAAAGGCATATACCCAGAGAAAACTGTAATTCAAAAAGACACATGCACCCCAATGTTCATTGCAGCACTATTTACAATAGCCAGGACATGGAAGAAACCTAAATGCCCATCGACAGATGAATGGATAAGGAAGATGTGGTACATATGTACAATGGAATATTACTCGGCCATAAAAAGGAATGAAATTGGGTCATTTGTCGAGACTTAGATGGATCTAGAGACTGTCATACAGAGTGAAGTAAGTCAGAAAGAGAAAAACAAATATTGTATATTAACGCATATATGTGCAAACTAGAAAAATGGTACAGATGAACCTGTTTGCAAGGCAGGAATAGAGACACAGACATAGGGACCAAACATATGGACGCCAAGGAGGGAAAGCAGGGGTGGGATGAATGGGAGATTGGGATTGACATATATACACTAATATGTATGAAACAGATAACTAATGAGAACCTGCTGTATAGTGCAGGGAACTCTACTCAGTGCTCTGTGGTGACCTAAATGGGAAGGAAATCCAGAAAAGAGGGGATATATGTATACAAATGGCTGATTCACTTCGCTGTACAGTAGAAGCTGACACAACATTGTAAAACAACTATACCCCAATAGAAAAAAAAAAAAAAAAAGAAAGCCACTAGAAATGTGTCTGAATGAAAAAAAAAAAAAATGAACAGTATTGCAATTTCTAGAATATTGTGTCTGGGATTTTTATGAATTTCTACCAAATTTATCCTATGTGTGAGACTTTTCTATTTGTATACATGTTGTTTCACATGAAAAAAAATTGAAATTGAAATGAATAAAGTGTTCTTCCGTAAGATAGGATGGCAAATCTGGTCATACTATTTTTGGAACATGAATATGCAAAGAGGATAAGCTTGTCATTGACAAATTTGCATAAGTTAAAGCTCATAAATAGAAACTGTAATACTATTATTCATTTTCAGAAAAACATAGGTATAAGGGTTTTCCCTTCCCCCCAAAAAATATATTACTATAGTTAAAAGTCTTACTCCATTACTTTTTCCTTTTTGTACTGTATGTAATATTTATTTTCACTAGTATGATTATATACATATACATCAAGAGAATTAAATTTTCACAGTGTTTCTTTTCTGGCTAGTATTATTATTTAGCTCATTAATTAGTTTAGCATAGAGAAGGAAGTTCTTTTTTTTAAAATAATCCTCTGTGAGTGTTAAACATACTACAAATGTCACTGAAGCCAGTTATAAAAAGCCAGGTATAAAACTGGAAGTGAATTGTGGACAGCCCTGTGGTCTGACGTCCTTTTTTATTATCTAATATCTAGTGTATTATAATAGCTTCCAACATTTTAAAATATTTCTCTTCACTCCATATTTACCCTTTATGTTCCTGGCAGACCCATCAACCAAATGTTCATGGCGAAAGTCAGCAGTGACTCCGAAATTTGTATATAAGAGGAGCTTTCTTAGAAGTGTCCATCTGCTTGAAGGGGACATCAGAGGCCTTGTCTAAGGACAAATTTGCTTAGCAAGGGCAAGGGTTTAACTAATATGTTTATTTGGAGGCATAGGAGGTAGGGAGGAACAGGTGGGAAGGAGTCAAAAGCCAGCTTTCCTGTCTACTGCTGAGTGATAGCATGGAGGTGTACTAACTCCACAAGTCCGGAGATCAGGAAACCCAGGTGAAATCCAGCATATCAGCTAATCATGTGATTGCAGACAAGTTTTTACTCTCAGTCTCCTCATCTGAAAAATGATGGGGTTGGGCCTAGATGGTCTTTAAAGCCCCTTCCAACCATAACATTCAATGGTTATGACTCATTTGCCATGGCAGTCTTCAACTATGGATGGCCCTAGCTTTATGCCAAATTTACATTGCATCAAAGTGGAGAGACAAACAGCCACGGAGCCAGAGACTATGAGTTAATCGGCAAGCCACAGTTGGATAAATGAGAAAGTATCAGGTTCCTGTTTAAGAGACCAGGTGTTTTACATAGTGTGTGTTGTTCTTCCATAAACTTTGGCTTCTTAGATCATGTCTACATTCACAAGTCCTTCTGTAAACCGTGTCACTATCAACTGAGACAAACACTTAAGTTTTCTCTTTCTGTGTCACCTGGAACTGCTTTAATCCCACTGGACAAAAATTGGGTAGAAGTAATTTTTAAAATTGCTGCATATCAGTCTAGTTTACACAACAAATATTTCCATATGGGCAGGAGCCAGTTTTCTGGTATTTGGAGGACAGGCCAGATCTCAGAGTGGTCTTTTAACTCAAAAACCAAATGTGGGGTGAGCTCATTCACTGGAACTTTGTTAAGGAGAATTCATTTCATTTCCTTGGCATAAATTAAGCTGTAGTGAACGAGTGAAAGATTCCACCACCTTTCACTGAGATGGTAAATTGAGCTCTGCAGTGGAGGTCAGAAAGAGACCTGGGAGACCCTCTGGAGAATGTGGGGGAAGTGGGACCCGATGGCGTGTGTTGGTTTCCTGGCTGGAAGGCAGGGAGAATCAAACAAGTGGCCAGTGAAACTGCAGGCCTACATCCTTCAGTGGGAGAAGAGCTAGTGAGAATCTCTGGATCCTGCCCAGGCTGCAGTGGGGGAAAGAGGAGAAGGGAGAGACTTGTCTACAGGAGAAGGAGGTGTGCCTACATCACAGCCCTCTTCTCGGACCGGAGACACCCCTACCAAGGGCAAGGAGTAGTGCTGGGGGCCCCTCTGTCCCTGGTGAGTGCAGGCTGGCTTCTGGGGCCTCCAGGCAAGGAAGAGCCTCCATTGCCAGCTCCTCTGCTTCTTGAACCCTTTGAATGTGGATGTGCCACGGGCTTTCTCCTCAGACTTCTGGGGTCCTCAGAGTCCCCATGTCTCAGAGCAGCTTCCAACTCCCACATCTGTAGTCAGTTGCCATCTGCGTATTGCCAAAACTCCTCAGCCGCTGCTTAGCCCAGACCATTCTCCTGTGAGCTATACTCCAAAACCCAGCAGCTTACTGTACCTCTCCACACCTTCAGGTACCCCCAAATCCTACCCGAATCCAAACTAGATATCTGCACGCTCACACAAGCCCTGTGTCCTCTCAGAATATGCCACCAACACCCTTTCACTCACCTGCCTCAGAAACCAGAAATTCGACCTCATCACAACCCCATCCAATTAGTCACATCATCATGTAGACTTCATTTCCTTACAGTCGCAAATTTATTTTTCCCTCTCTGTTCCCACCACCACTGAATTAATTCAGTCCCTCACCATTCATTTCCTGGAGTAGTGCACCACCTCCAACTACCAATAGTGACCCTGCTGCCAATCTTGTTCCTTCCAATGAGTTCTCCATGTGCTCGCAGAATGAGCTTTCAGAAACGCATATATAATCCCGTTACTCCCCTGCTTAAAACCCTTTGATGATGTCTAAAACAAAGTCAAAAGGCAAATGATAAAATGGGAGCAAATATATGCATCACATATGATAAAGAGTTAACATCCCTAATATATTCAGAATGCCCATACATTGGTGAGAAGACAAACAGAAAAATGGGCAAAGGCTATAAACAGGCCTTCCATCCACTAGGAATGAAATGATCAACAAACCTATGATAAGAACCTGCTGTATAGCATAGGGAACTCTACTCAATACTCTATAATGGCCTATACGGGAAAAGAATCTGAAAAAAAAGAGTGGATATATGTATATGTATAACTGATTCACTTTGCTGTACACCTGAAATTAACACAACATTGTAAATCAACTATACTCCAATAAAAATAATAATAAAAATAAAAACCTATGAAAAATGTGTGAGCTCTCATCGTCAAGCAAACACAAATCAAAAGAACAATGAGATTCTACTTTTTCACCTTATAAGACTGGCACAAATTAAGTTTGAGAACATCTAGGAAGATGTGAAGAGGGTATGAGGGCTTATGCATTCTCATATATTTCCACAACCTTTATGAAAAGTAGTCTGCCAGGATACGTTCAAATTTAAAAAGGAATGGAACATTCGGGGCAGCTATCACACCTAGAACTCTTTCCAACAAAAAGAAAAGTACCAATATGTAAGAATATTGGTATATGAATGTTTATTACAGCACTGTTTGTAACAGCAGAAAAACTTGAAACAACCTGAATGACCTTCAATAGAAAACAAAGTTAAATAAAATACATTCATACTATGGAACAGTATTATGCAGCCATTTAAAAGAAATGAATGATCAAAATGTATTATCATGGAAGGGTATCCATAATGTATTATTAAGTTTAAAAAAGGCAGGTCACAAAGCAATGTGTATAGCCTTATCTTGTATTTGTGAAAATTAAGCAGTCATACATTTGCACATATTTATTTTATAATCAAGATGTGCAAGAATGTATACCACGGGGGAAACGGAGGTGGAGGCTAGAAGAAGAGAGTTTTAAAATATAGCTCTGATTGTTTAACACTCATTTTTCCTCATCCCAGGACCCTGTGCATTTTCTTCACAGCATGCCATCATCACAGTCCATAACGAATTTCTTATGTTTGTTTCTAACATGGGCTTTGTCTATCTCTTTCCAATAGAATATAAATTTTGTGAGAACAGAGACCCGTACCCATCTTGGTAACCACTAACTCCTCATCTTACAGGGCCTAGAACTTAAAAATACTCATTGATTCCATATATATGTGTCAGCATACGGTATTTGTTTTTCTCTTTCTGATACTCCAATAAAGATTTTTAAAATAAATAAAATAAAGTTAATAAGCTAAAAAAATACTCATTGAATTGGTTTATTAATTAATAATTCAATAGTTTCTGTAATTAAAAAAAGAAACAAAAAGGTCAGACTCCTATAATGGTTATTTACAGTTTCTGGAATAAAAGCTTGGAGCACATTCATTCATCATCAGCTTCCTGGCTTTCTCTGCAGCTTCACCTCCCCACTCCCCTCACCATGGCCCCCCATTCTGCCCCAGGAGTTCTTCTCTTCAAGGCTAAGATTCCTTGAGGGCAGGGACCATGCCTTACTAGATTTTGGATCCCTATGCCTTATACAGTGCCCAATATGTTATAGTTCCTCAGGGAATGTTCGTTAAATGATCAGTTCAATTGCAGACGGGGGAGGAGGGGAATGAATGAAATGGCTTAGACCTGAAGGAGGGGATCCCCTCTCAATGGGAGCTGCCTTGCCTTACAAGTTCTGGGAAAATCACTTATAAAATGAATATAACTACAACATTAACCCCTTTACAGGGTTATTAGTACCCAGTGAGATAGCAGGCGTGAATGTATAGTGTAAACTTTAAAGAACTGTACATATATTGCTATTTTTATTAGATAGATATAGATAGATAGGCTTAATGTCACATTTATTTCTCTAAATCAAATTTAATCTGTACCAGATGCCACTGAATAGCAAGAAATTCAATTTCATTATTGTTGGTGTTTCCTTCCACTGCCCCCAGCATCATTCAGAAGTGCCAAGCGCCTTTCCCTTGTCTTCATATTTAAAGAGGGCCCTCTCATCTTCAGCTCCTACAGCTCACTGCGAATATGCTTATGGTCCAAGCCCAGGAGGTTCTCATGTAGACAGGAGGCCCTGTGCTTCCATGCCAATCTGGGACATGCAGTTTTGCCCCGGTTGGGAGCTCTGGCATCTGGAGGCCAATCTGACCAGGTGGTCCATGAAGCTTTCCCTTCTAGGGTCCTGCCAGCACCGTGAGGAGCCAGGATGCTGTTCGTAGCTCAAGAACCCATAGGCTGGCACCCATTGGCAGCTTTGGAAATAGTTCTTCCTTTCCCAAGTTGACCACCATCTCCACCCTGCCAGCATGCTTCTCTCCCTCTCTGAACAAACATAGCACAATCTCCTCACAGACAAGTCTCCAAGCAACTTCTAAGATCCCTGAGACAAGGGAACACAAAGATCTGGTTACCTTCTTAAAGCCAAAAGAAGGACAGAGCAAACATTAACAGCCCTTGAAATTAGTCTGACACCTTATCATTATTAAAACAATAATCAGGATAGAGGAATAATAGGAAACCTACTATAATGTAGTTGACTACAATTCCTGTGAAAGCTTTCTCTTAAGTGACTCCCAAAACTATAGCTTAATTTGAAAAGGACCCTTGAGAGGGCTCACCTAGTTCAAAACGTAAAGTAACTCTTTCCAACATTCTTGCTACAGTTATCATGGGAGAAAAAAAAACCCTCATGCAATTCTGACTTGATGATTCTGTTCTTAAAATAAGATTTAAATTCACTGAAGAAATCTGTTGTCTTGGGTGCTCCCTGTTCAAAAGAAGGAATTTTGCTCCAAAAGAATGCACTTTTCTTTACCCCTCACTTATACTTAAGCTTGCTGTGCCAGCTTTTCTGTAGGCGATTCTGTGATACGTCTCTGCTCTCAGTGAATTGTGGTACGTTCATCAGCACCCCAAGAATTCTCAGTCAAGATGTGCTATCTTTGATAGTAGAGGACCCTGCTTAAAGAATGAGTTATCTGGTGGCTCCTCTGCCTTGGGATCCCATGCAAAGCTGTTGTCACCTGCTTTAGTGCATAGAATTCCTTTCACGATGATGTATCACCACTTTTCTTATATCCAAGGTTATCGCTGTTTGCTATAGGTTCAAGGTGCTTTTTTCCATGTCACATCATCCCATAGATACAAATAGGAAGTTGTGATACACAATTGAATTTGTTTGTCCTGGAACCGGACCTTAAATGATTCAGAGTAAAATCTGTGAACAGCTCCCTAGCCCATTGTCCAGTGTGTATACTGTTGCCACAATGTCTCAGCCATGTGACCTTGGCCAAGACAAATCCGGTCATACTTCAGATGCCTTATCTACAAAACAGGAGAGTAACTCCACACAGCTTAAAGCTAAGTAGCTAGACCAAAAGCCTGCAGAATCAACTACATTATACTGTATATGATAATAATTTCACAGATTTAATCTCATAAGATGCCTTCCAGTTCTAAAATCTAATATATCATTTACTGGTGAGTTGTGTTTTGCTTTGTTTGAGTCTTAGTTTGCTCTTGCATAAAACAAACATAATAATCTCTGCTTGAATCACAAGATTATTGTAAAGAGGATTATATAAAATAAACTATGCAAATATATTTTGAAAAGTACAAAGTGTTTTTTTTAATTGAAGTATAGTTGGCTTACAATATTATATTAGTTTCAGGTGTTGCAACATAGTGATTCAATATTTTTATAGATTATACTCGATATAAATTATAAAATATTGACTATATTCCCGATGCTGTACATTACATCCTTGTAATTTATTTATTTTATACCTAGTTGTTTGTACTTCTTAATCCCCTTCACCTATTTTGCCCTTCCTCCCACCCCTCCACCTCCTGCTGGTAACCACTAGCTTGTTATCTGTATCTGTGAGTCTGTTTCTGTTTTGTTATAATTGTTCATTTATTTTATTTTTTAAATTCCACAGATAAGTGAAAAATACACTCTGACTTATTTCACTGAGCAGTTCCATCTATAGTGTCACAAATGGCAAAATTTCATTATTTTTTACGGCTGAGGAATATTCCATTGTGTGTGCATTTGTATGTGTGTTTGTATATATATGTATATATACCATATCTTCTTTTTATTAATTTTTATTGGAGTATAGTTGATTTACAATGTTATGTTAGTTTCTGCTGTACAGGAAAGTGAATCTGTTATATATATACTTAATATCCATTCTTATTTAGATTCTTTTCCCATATAGGTCATTACAGAGTACTGAGTAAAGTTCCCTGTGCTATACAGTAGGTTTTTATTAGTTATCTATTTTATATATAGAGGTGTGTATATATCTTCTTTATTCACTCACCTGTTGATGGACACTTAGGTTGCTTCTTTATCCTGGCTATTGTACATAATGCTGCTATGAATATTAGAATGCATATATATTTTCAAATTAGTGGGGTTTTTTTTCTTCAGATAAATACCCAGGATAGGAATTGCTGAATATCTGGTAGTTCTATAGTTCTTTTTTTAATTTTTTTTTTTTTTTTTTTTTTTTTGGCCACGTGGCATGCGGGCTCTTAGTTCCCTGACCAGGGATTGAACCTGTGCCCCCTGAATTGGATGGACAGAGTCTTAACCACTGGACCACCAGGGAAGCACCCTCCATACAGTTTTCCATAGTGAATGTACCAATTTACATTTCCACCAACAGTGCATGAGGGGTCCTTTTTCTCCACATCCTTGCCAACACATTTTATTTCTCATCTTTTTGATGATAGCCATTCTGACAGGTATGTGGTATGTCATTGTGGTTTTGATTTGCATTTCCCTGATGACTAGTGATGTTGAACATCTTTTCATGTGCCTGTCATCCATCTGTGTGTCTTCTTTGGAAAAATGCCTATTCAGGTCCTCTGCTAGTTTTATAATCCGATCGATTGTTTTGTGGTTTTAAAATATTAAATTGTATGAGTTCTTTATATATTTTGGATGTTAACTCCTTATAAGACATATAGTTTGCAAATATCTTCTTCCATTCAGTAGGTTGCCTTTTCAGTTTGTTGAAGGTTTCTTTCACTATGCAAAAGCTTTTATATTTGAGTAGGTCCCATTTGTTTATTTTTGCTAGTTTCCCTTTCTTAAGGAGACAGATCCAAAAAACAATTATCGCTAAGACCAGTGTCAAAGAGTGTACTACCTATGTTTTCTTCTAGGAGTTTTATGGTTTGGGGTCTTACATTTAGGTCTTTAATCCATTTTGAGTTTATTTTTGTATATGGTGTGAGAAATATTCTAGTTTCATTCTATTACATACAGCTGTCCAATTTTCCCAGCACCACTTATTGAAGAAACTGTTTTTACCCCACTGTGTATCCTTGCCTTTTTGTCATAGATTAATTTACCATATAAGTGTGGGTTCATTTCTGCAATCTCTCTTCTGTTCCATTATCTATGTGTCTGTTTTTGTACCAGTACCATATCATTTTGATTACTGTAGCTTTGTATTGTAGCATAGTCTGAAGACAGAGAGCTTGATATCTCCAGCTTTGTTCATTTTTCTCAAGACTGCTTTGGCTATTCAGGGCCTTTTGTGGTTCCATACAAATTTTAAGATTTTTTGCTCTAATTCTGTGAAAAATGTCATGGGAATACATTTACTCTGTAGATTTCCTTGGGTGGTATGGACATTTTAACAATATTAATTCTTCCAAATCTTGAGCATGGGATATCTTTCCATCAATTTGCATCATCTTCAATTTCCTTTTTTTTTCTTAACTTTTTACAATTTTTATTTTATATTAGACTATAGTTGATTTACAATGTTGTGTTAGTTTCAGGTGTACAGCAAACAATTCAGTTATACATATACATATATCTATTCTTTTTCAAATTCTTTTCCCATTTAGGTTATTACAGAATATTGAGCAGATTTCCCTGTGCTATATAGTAGGTCCTTCTTTGTTATCTATACAACTTCAGTTTCCTTCATCAATGTTTTATAGTTTTCAAAGTACAGGTCTTTCACTTCCTTGGCTAATATTATTTCTAGGGATTTTAATTCTTTTTGATTCTATTGTAAATGGGATTGTTTTCTTGATTTCTTTTTCATCATTAGTGTATAAATATGCTACAGGTTTCTGTATATTAATCTTGTATCCTCCAAACTTACTGAATTCATTTATTAGCTTTAATAGTTTTTTGGTGGAGTCTTTAGGGTGTTCTATATATATAGTATCATGTCATCTACAGATAGTGCGTTTTACTTTTTCCCTTCCAATGTAAATGCCTTTCCTTTCTTTTTCCTGTCTGATTGCAGTGGTTAGGACTCCAAAACTATGTTAAATAGAAATGGTGAAAGTTGACATCCTTGCCTTTTTCTTGATCTTAGAGGAAAAGCTTTCAGCTTTTCACCATTGAATATGATGTTAGCTGTGGATTTGTTGTAAGTGGCCTTTTTAATGTTAAGATATGTTCCCTCTATACTCACTTTGTTGAGAGTTTTTATCATGAATGGATGTTGAATTTTGTCAAATGCTTTTTCTGCATCTATTGAGAGGATCATGTGATTTTTTTAATTCTTTGTATTGTTAATGTGGTGTATCATGTTGACTGATTTGTGCACATTGAACCATCCTTTCATCCCTAGAATAAATCGCACTTGATCATGATGTATGATCCTTTTTATGTATTGATGAATTCAGCTTGCTAATATTTTATTGAGGATTTTTTCAATTATGATCATCAGGAATATTGGCCTGTAATTTTCCTTTTTTGTAGTGTCTTTGTCTGGTTTGGGTATCAGGGTGATGCTGACCACATAGAATGAATTTGGAAGTGTTCCCTCCTCTTCAATTTTTTGGAATAGTTTGAGAAGGACAGGTATTAATTCTTTTTAAAATGATTGGTAGAATTCCCCTGTGAAAGTGTCTAGTCTGGAATTTCTTTTGGGGGATTTTTTTTTTTGATTAGTGATTCAATTTCATTACTAGTAATCAGTCTGTTCAGATTATCTATTTCTTCCTGATTTAGTTTTGGACAATTGTATATTTCTACGAATTTATCCATTTTTTTCTAGGTTGTCCATGTCCATAATTATTTTCATATAACTGGACGTCAAACGATTTGTATTATTTACATAATTATTTCTTGGTCAAAAGACATGAACTATCAAACAAAGTAGTTAAGTAACTTTAGATATCTCCATTAGCCCCATATAATTTTACTTAAAAATAGAGAGGGAAGAAATTGTACTTAATTATTCCATTCTTTCCCTGGACTATAGGATGGTCTAACTCTAAGGTTTTCATCTATGGTAAGGAAATATTTATAATCTATATCGTCTTACATCAATGTATACGCTCTATCATAATTACTTCCTTTAGTCTGAAATTTGGGTGCAAAATTAGGTGACATTCAAATCTGGACTATATTAAATACCTTTCGGTTTGATTGAGTCGGATTTGTAAACAAATGACTTTCCTAAAAACATGAAGTCATATAAAATCTTTTACTGTTAATGCCTTGTTCTCTCCTGACACCATAAATAAACCTCATTTCCCCTCAAGGATTAGTGAGAAAAGCACATTTTGAAAAATCTCTCTTTCTGCAAAGATATTAGGTAATTGCTACCCGCTGTCTTGTACTTTCTTCCCTTTAGTTCCTAATGAAGAAAGTAAACAATGTTTCAAGTCGAGCGTGTCTTGGAGCTCAGCAATTTAAGCGGACTTCTACTATCTTGGCATTTCTACAAGGTCTGTTACATGATTTACAGTGAAACTGGCTGTGGCGAGCAGCCTAATCTCTACCAATGCCATGTAAAATCAGTCTTGCAACATTTTAGCATTGTCTGCTATTGCTTCTGATACACTCTCAAGTTTCCTTTCTAGCTTCCTATCATCTTTATTTGGCTACCCCAAGAGCCTCCTTACATTAGCCTGAGCATTCTAAATTCTTTCTTTTATTTACTTTTCTTTTCTTTGCTCTTTTAATGCACACTTATTGGGTCTGCTGTACGCAGTTCACTGAACCCATTTCTGTGGGAAGTTCTAGAAGGACCAGGACATAGTGGGTCCCAAGTGTCGTGCAGTAGCATAGAGCAAGCCCAATACTCCTACAAGGTTGAAAGTGACAAGAGATACAGACAAACTGGGAAATAACATTTTCAGCACAGAAGACTTTTTGGAATAGGCATCCTTTAGACTGAACAGTAAAAGATCAATATAATTTGGACCTGTGGGGATGGAAGAGGGAACACCAGACAAAAGAAGGGGTGTGGGCAAAGGCCCTGAAAACTCCCCAACATGTATGCAGGCTGGAGCAGTTCAGGTTGGCTAAATCATTAGGCACCTGGAGGGAAGTAAATTAAGGTTAGAAAGGTAGTTACCAGATCATGGGTATATGTGGTTAGTATTGTGATCATTCTATGTTACTAGTCAACTTAGAAATCTATTCTCTCGCCTATTAAATTCTAGATTAAGTCTCCATGCTAGGTGGAGGGAAGAAAGGAGAGGGGAAGAGAGTACAAAGAACAAGCAAGTCATGGTCCCTGGCTTCAAGGAATTTAATGGAGGAGAGAGACATGCAGAGATCCTTATAGCACAAGGGGTCCTATTATCTACTGTGGGTCTTTGAACAAGTGTGAGAACACAATGTCTCCAAATGCTAAAACCCACCTAATTTTCATCTGTCCCCAACAGAGGAATACCACATGACATTTCTTCTCCGTATTTTGTTAGCAAGATCCTTTTCTCTTTTTCTTTCTCTCTCATGCCTATATGTGCCAGACAGAAAACAAAACTATGTAAAGCAAATTATTAGATTTGAAATTAAATTGAAAATAGTTGAAATTAAGTTGAAGTTAATGGGGGCTAATTTAATTTAATAGATTAAACTGCAAATAGTAGAGTCTCTGGTGAACTGAAGATCCTGTCTAAAGGCTTTTTTATTCTTTTGAGACAATTATATATTCATTTACAGTTGTAAGAAATGATACAAAGATCCCATGTACCCTTTACCCAGATTCCCACAAAGGTAACCTCTTGAAAAACAAGGTTTTTCACATCACAACCAGGATAGTTTCATTGGTATAGTCAGAATACACTACATTTCCATCTCCACAAGGATCCCTCATGTTACCCTTTTATAGTCACACACACCTCCTGCTCCCACTCTCTCCTGAATGCCTGGCAATTCTTTTTTTTTTTTTTTTTTTTTTTTTTTTTTGCGGTACGCGGCCCTCTCACTGTTGTGGCCTCTCCTGTTGCGGAGCACAGGCTCCGGACGCGCAGGCTCAGCGGCCATGGCTCACGAGCCCAGCCGCTCCACGGCATGTGGGATCTTCCCGGAGCGGAGCCCGAACCCACGTCCCCTGCATCGGCAGGCAGACTCTCAACCACTGCACCACCAGGGAAGCCCCCCTGGCAATTCTTAATTTGTTCTCCATTTCTATAATGCTGTCATGTCACAAATGTTACAGAAATAGAATCAGAGCATATGAGCTTTTAGGATTGTTTTTTTTAAAACCTCTGGATTATTCTCTGGAGATTTATCCAGGTTACTGCGTTTATCAATATTTTTGTTTCTTTTTATTGCTGAGTAGTATTACGTGATATGGATGTACCACAGTTTGTTTAACCATTCATCCATTTAAAGTTTGAATAAAGCTTATATAAACATTCATGTACAGGTTTTTGTATGATCAAAATGTTTTATTTCTCTGGAATAAATGCCCAGGAGTGCAATTGCCAGGTTATATGTTAGTTGTATGGCTATATTTTTAAGAACGGCTGTACCATTTTACATTCCCACCAGCAATGTATGAGTGATCCAGTTTCTCTGTAATCCTGTCAGCATTTGATGTCACTATTTTTTTATTTTAGCCACTTTGACAAGTAAGTAGAGATATCTCACTGTAATTTTAATTTACATTTCCCTAATGGCTAATGATGTTGAACATCTTTCAGTGTGCTTCTTTGATATCTGTATATCCTCTTTGGTAAATGTCTCTTTGTGTCTTTTGCTCATTTTCCAGCTGGATCTTTTGGTGTTTTGTTTTGTTACTGTTGAATTTTGAGATTTATTTTTCAACTTTATTTTGTACTTTCTATTCGCCATGCTTTTTTTTTTTAATAACATCTTTATTGCAGTATAATTGCCTTACAATGGTGTGTTAGTTTCTGCTCTGTAACAAAGTGAATCAGCTATATGCATACATATATCTCCATATCCCCTCCCTCTTGGATCTCCCTCCCACCCTCCCTATCCCACCCCTCTAGGTGGTCACATAGCACCGAGCTGATCTCCCTGTGTGATGCAGCTGCTTCCCACTAGCTATCTATTTTACATTTGGTAGTGTATATATGTCAATGCTACTCTCTCACTTTGTCCCAGCTTACCTTTCTCCCTCCCCCATGCCCTCAAGTTCATTCCCTACATCTGTGTCTGTATTCCTGTCCTGTCGCTAGGTTTGTTAGAACCTTTTTTTTTTTTTTTTTTTTTTTAGATTCCATGTATATGTGTTAGCACAGGGTATTTTGTTTTTCTCTTTCTGACTTACTTCACTCTGTATGACAGACTCTAGGTCCATCCACCTCACTACAAATATTGAGTTTTGAGATTTTTAAAAATATATTCTAGATACTAGTTCTTTGTCAGAAATGTAGTTTGAAGATATTTTTCAGCCAATTTTTAGCTTATCTTTCATCCTCCTAACAGTCTTTCACAGAGCATAAGTTTTTAGTTTTGATGAAGTCCAATTTATCCAATTTGCCTTTTAAGGATCATGCTTTTGATGTCAAGTCTAAGAACTTTTTGCCTAGCTTTAGTTTCCAGAGATTTCTTCTATATTGTTTCTAAGCTTATTGGATGCTTATATTTTACAGTTAAGTCTTTTTGAGTTAATTCTTATATAAACTGTGAGTCTTAGGGTGAGGTTTATTTCTGTGTGTCTGGATATCTACTTGCTCTGGCACCATTTGTTTTTGTATCTTTGTCAAAAACTTACTGGGGAATATCGATGTGGGTCTATTTCCAGGTTCTATATTTTATTCCATTTATTGATGTGTCTATCCCACGACTAATAGCACACAGTCATGATTACTGTAACTATACAATAAGTCTTGAAATTGGGTAGACTGATTCCTCCTACTGTGGTCTTCTTTTCAAGGAATTTAAGCTATTCTAGTCACTTTGCCTTTCCATAAAATTTTAAAATAATGTTTTCTACATCTTCAAAAAATAATGCTGTCTTTGGTTAAGCTTATTCCTAAGTATTTTATTCTTTTTGATGCTATTGTAAATGGAATTGTTCTCCTAATTTCTTTTTCAGATTGTTCATTGTTAATGTACAGAAATGCAAGTGATGTGTATATGTTGATTTCATATTCTGCAAACAAACTTTGCTAAGTTGGTTTATTAGTTCTAATAAATTTTTTGTGAAATATTGAAAAAAAATAATGCTGGCATTTTGAATTGCATTAAACCTGTACGTCAATTTGAGGAGAACTGGTATGGTTAGTATTTTAAGGCTTCCAATCCATGAACACACTATATCGCCATTTATTTAGGTCTTATATTTCTTTCATCAACGTTTTTTACTTTTCGACCTATAAGTCCTGTTTATGTTTTGTTGGATTTACACCTAAGTAGTTTTTAGCAATTGTAAAAGGTATTTTAATTTCAGTATCCACATGTCCACTGCTACTGTATGTTTATCCTGTATCCTATCACCTAAGTAAACTTAGTTCTAAGAGTTCTTTAGTAGATATCTCTAGATTTTCTATATAGACAATCACATCATCTGCAAATAGGGACAGTGTTACTTCTTCTTTCCAATCTGTATGTCTTTGATTTTCTTTTCTTGCCCTGTTCAACTAGCCAGAACTCCCAGTTCTCCCTTGAATAACAATGGTAAGAGTGGACATCCTTGCCTTTTTCCCAATCTGAAGAGCAAAGCATTCAGTCTTTCACCATTAAGTATAATGTTAGCTGTAGGTTTTTGTACATGTTCTTTATGCACAAAAACACTTTATGAATGAGTGTATTTATTTTTTTAACATTGTATATGACAAACAAAATCCATCCATAGGATATTTTCAGCCTCCAGGTCAGCATCTTGCAACCCTTACAATGATCTTGTCCAAAACTTGATTTTTCCCAACCATTTCAAAGCAAGAGGGGAAGATGGAATGAAAGAAGCTAGTAACTGCAGAGGAAGCTAATAATATTCATTACCCTTCCTAAATTACCATATGGTTTTATCCTTCATGTTTATTGAAAGTGCCATGCAGTTAACCGTACCTTCTATGTTCAAATAGCAGTATCTCCCCTTCTAAGGTAGTCATCTCTTGCCACTCTCATGGGAACGCTATTCCCCTATGTGAAATAATATCAAGGAAAGAACAAATATTTTGATTCTTTTCCCATTTAGTACCTTTCCCCCACTTCCTTGGCCTTCTGCTGTCAAAAGCCTTAGACCTTAGCCAAGACTTCAGCGAGGCTCTTGGTTGCCACTCTTCACAAGAGCTCTAAGTTGAGATGCCTAAATGCAAATTAATAAAGAAATTAAATATAAGAAATCTTAGCCAAGAATAGACTAAACTGAGAAAGACTAAAATATGATGCAAACTAGAAATGAGAGAGAGAAACAGAGAACTACCAAGAAAAGATTTTTCATGGGATGATTGCTCTTTTCTCTCAGTATGTTTTCTGAATGAAACCAACTTCAAATAAAGCCATCTGAAAATGCCAAAGAACTATCACAGAACTGAAATCTTATGAAAACAGAAAATATAGGCTAATTCTTAACTTAGGTCATCCTCATCAGTTTGGTTAAATATTTATGTTCTATTCTTGAGCTTTAGTTATGAAATCTAGCTAAACAATTGTACAGGACAACGATGTTCCTCCCAATATCAACATATTTTAGGGAATTTGCCATCAATTTAGGGAATCATTTACTCCAAGGCTTCCCTTCAAGGACACAGATTTGCTCTTTACTTTTGTACATAGGAATCAAGAACAAAGTGATTACCCGTGATCACCTCTCAACTTTGGATTTAGCCATTACTTAAGTGAGTACTATTATCCAGCCACACAGCATTTTAATCTTTCCCATTACAGCATGTAATTATAATAAAGTCTTTCTGAATTGCATTTTGAACTCTGTATTCTGAGGTAAGTAATCTTTGTCAATTTATCCTAACGTCTTTCAAAAATTTCTATCCTAAGTGGTACAGATTGAGTAATTCTTCTGATCTCATAGGGCCATGGGCCTTGGTAATGCCACGTCCATTTTAGTTCGATTAACTTCGAATGAAGGAGAGAGTTCTGCTTTGGATACTTGGCAATGTAACCATAAACAGAAGACTAATCATTCAATAATACAAGTTTAAGAAAACAAGAGGTGACTGGAACTCTGTTGTAATGAAATTGCCCGTGCATGGCAGTTTCCAAAGGTTTTTTTTTTTTTTCTTCTGGGGGAGTTGAGAGAGCCACACTGCCTCTACCCAATGAAGGTAATTGAGTGAATGATTTCACTTGTTTCTTCTTTGGACTGAATTAGCTCGTCGCCATCTGTGGAGTGTGCTAAATACCTTAGGGGAAGAAGGCTGTTTTCTCATGTCATTTATGTAATGGCTGTGTTGTCACTTGCCACCTTTGAGCAAAATCAATGGTGCAGCAGAAGTTGGGCCAGGTTTTCCAAAGCTGAAGTAAAATAGGGAATTGGGGCAATTGGGGCAATTGTTCAGTTAAATTGAGAACATTTTTAAAAAGCAACACTTTCCTTCAAATTACTCAAATGCTTCAGGGAACATTTCTAATTGCCCTAGCCTAACACTTTTCTTCAGCTGTTGACATCTGGCCACCAAGCTTTTTGCAGGAGCCACAGCTAAATATAAATGGGTAAGGAGTTTTCAGGGGGACATATTCTCTTCAACCATTGGAAAGGTGGTCAGGAATAAGAAGGATTGGACTATTCTTCATGAAACTGAAAAATAGAATTAGGAGGATACTGGCAAGATCTACCAACAAGTCAGGGTTAAGCTCAGTGAAAGGAGTTTCTCCAAATTTTCCAATGATAAAATGGACTTCCTCGCGAACCATTAAGTTTTCTGTAGCTGGAAGTATTCAAGGAAAGGAATGAATCAGTCTTTCTTAAACTCTGGGTTACAACTCACTAAAGAGTTATGAAATCAATTTAGTGAGTTGTAACCAGCATTTTTTAAAAAATTGGAATGGATTCGAATGGAATGGGATGGCATAGGATGGAACAGAAAAGAATAGAATTTTAAAATAGGGCATTGCAATAGAAATTAGTACTGTTTTGTGAAACTTTATTTTTAATTATGTGTGTGCACTAGGTCACAACACAAAACATGTTTTTAGCCCGGGCTATAGTCTAAAAGGTTGAAAAACACTGCCTTAGACGTCTAGCAGAGAGGATGTAATCAGATAGGAGTGAATGAACTATATGACTATTAAGACCCAGCCTAAAAAGGAAAACAGTCAGTTAAAAGGGTCATAATCTCCATAAGCTAAAAAGAAATCAGTTCTCAAAAGATATGTAACAATTTCTAATCCTGAGCCTGGAAAAACATTCTCCCGTGGGTCCTGATAGAAGAAACACTATATAAAGTATTTTTAAGACCTTATTACAATAAGCACACTGACAAGTTTCATGGGATTTTTAAAATGATGTCCCAAAATATGAGCTCATGGCATCACACCAAAGCAAAGGTCAGAAATCAGGTCTAAAGAAAGCCAATACTGATACAGTCCAGTACAAGTGTTTCCGATGATCTGGTTTGTTGAAGGGCAGATATGAGCTTGAATGTGCTCATCTACTGCATAGTTTAGTTTGTATCATCAGGGCAACATATTAAAAGACCAGCAGATCATGTTAATGGACAAACAACAGCTTCCTCTCTGCCTGTTCTAGAAAAGTCTAAATGCCTTTCACTTTAAAGCTTTGAACACTTATCTAATTATATTATTGTTAGTTGTTTGGAGAGGTTTTTCTATCTCTCACCATCATTATATACAAAGTGGGCTCTTCAAGGATAGAATAGGGACATGACTTATTTCACTTTCTCAAACCAGCATAGTACACAGAATGTAGTAGGTGCTCAATAAATACTTAATGAATAAATGAAAATGCTTACGCTAATATCGAAGAGAACCCATGATCTAGGGTGGGAAGACAAAGGGTGACAAAGAGAAAGAATTGAGTTCAGGAAGTTTTAGGTTCAGTAAAGCGAGAGATTCCTCTGACAATTCAAGGAGGGCAGGCTCAACTTAAACATAGAAAGAATAAAAGTATTTTGTTTCCAGATCCTTTTCTCTGAGATCTCAACAGAGACATCAAGGCAATATGAACTCCTAAGAATCACCTCCTAATCTAGATTCTGTACCATTCTATGTACTTGTAAACATTTTTGTGTACTTTAGAATTTTCTGTTGCTCTTAAACAACTAGTATCAGAATAAGCTTCCATCTAGAGAATTCAGGAGGAATTTAGGGAGGAAGAGGTATGGGAAGAAAGGACAGGGGAGGATAGGGATTTTGTCTGTTATGGAAGGTCAGAACTCCCTAAAGATGGTGGCAGGGAAAGCTGTGTGGCTTCAGCAAGAAGAATATTTCTCAGTTTTGTAAACCAGCCAGCTCTCTATGCCCCCTTTATTTAAAGCATTAAAATCAAATCTGTTCCAAAGAGGGAGTGGTGTCTAGTCATTAGAAAACAGTACTCAGAGCCAGACTTCTGACTTTTTCATTTTTGGCTGTGCCACACAATCTCACTGTAGCCTTGGCAAACTTTTCCTCTCAACATCTTGAGACCTCTCTTGACACATCTGTGAAATGTATATGAGTGTCAGAGCGTGTGAAGGGTGGATGACATCAAACTGCAAGCAGGAACCATGTTTCCAGTGGAGAAATGCTCAAGGAATTAATGAACATTATATTCCAACGAAGAACTTAGGCTCCATCCCGTCAAGGGGTGAGTGTTTGAAAATCACAGAAGTGACCATTAGAATCCAAGTGGTGTGTACTGTGTTACAAAATAGAATAGTACTATGCACACCTATACAGTAGAGTTTTGTGTCAGGCAAGACACAAAACCAGGTTAACATAAAAATGTAAAACCTATACAGAGTACATAAAGACACCAGAATTCAAGATTCCTGATGTCTACCTGTAGCTGTCATGTTTCTGTCTTTTGGAGCCATCTAGAATTTTTAAAATTCAGAGTTGGAAGCACGCTTAGAGATCATAAAGTCCAGTCTTCCTGCCAAAGTAGGAATCCTCCCCACAAACTCCTTACAGGTAGCCAGTCTGCAGTCCTGCACTTCTGCAGGAACATTCTCAGTGACAGAGAGCTTACTATATTTCCAGGAAGCCCAATCATTTGTGAATACTGTAGCAATTTAAAAATAGTTCTTTATACTAAGTCTTACACAGTTCTAGCTTCTCTTCGTGCTATTACTATCTGGTAATAAAGGAAACTTTAAAAAATTGTTCAGTAAGAATAGGATGACCAACTGTCCTAGTTTGCCTGGAACTGAGAGGTTTCCTGGGATGCAGGGCTTTTGGTGCTAAAACCAGGAGCATCACAGGAAAACCAGGATGACTGGTTGCCTTAATTAAGAACAAATAGAGATGAACTTACCAGAAAGTGCAAAAGGTTTTCATATATTTACTCTCCCATCAGACAACTAACTTCTTGGGCAGTATATCCTTTCGGTAAGCACTGTCTCTCAGATCAAAGGTTTGGAGGAAATTGTGGCTTAACACGATTGGCTCCTCCAGGATTACATTTCTTAGGATAATCATTTTTATTTGACTTAGTTTGGGTATGACTGCTTTAGTGTTCTGCGGCAAATACAGAAAAGGATCTCCTGATTTAATCAATGAGAATCACATGGGAGTACAATGCGCTATAGACAACGATGTGTCCCTCATACAAAAACACTTGTAACCCAGGTTAACAATAAAATAATCAGTCCAGAGAAATTAAATGGGAAAAACATATATACAAGGGCCCTGGTCTATACTTAAAATGACATTCTCAAATCAGAAAATTCCAACTGAGCAATTTCATCTTCCGAAAGTACTGAATCTTCCTACAAAAAAGATAGATCTAGCATTCACTAAAGTGTCCCATTGCTGTTTGAGGGAATTCTAACCCTATTAGATTAATTCAGTGAGATAGATTTGTTCCAAAAGGGTCAAAAGTCCAGTGCATAGATCCCGAGAGTAACAGAGGCAAGCTAGTAGAGCCCAGCCTGGGTGCTGGTCATTTATGGAATGAATGTTAAGAACAGAGAGATTCCATAAGAATGTTTTGATAAGGAATAAGAGCAGTACTAAAAGTGAAAGAAAACAGAAAAACAGGGGAGCTGATGTATGGGGACCTACAACTCTACAAATGTAGAAGGCATAAAACCATATATACAAGCCATTTAGCAACGATTTAAAGTTACAGAGTCAAGGTTCCTGGAGTGAATAATATCTATTCTCCCCACGGGCAGGAGAGATCTCAGTTCCTGGTTTCTTGCCTGAAAAACCAATGGGAGAGGAAGGTAAGGAGGGAAGATAAACGCATATATGGATTCAGGTACAAAGAGACCCAATGCTTGCTTTAACTTGGGGCAGGCTTTAGTTTGCAGAATCCAGTCCATCAAGCTGCAGCTTCTCTCTTAACAACTCATTTTCCTACAGGGTAAGAATAAGAAATCCACTCGGTATGGATCTTTTTATCCCCAATTTTATCTACAAGTATAAATTGGATGGCTAGCAGCAATTGGCTTGCACGGACTCCACTTGGAATAACGCTGAAGTTCAAAAGGTTAATCGAGTTATTAACATTTTAAAAGAAGGGAAATTTTCTTTCCCAGACGGCTTAACAGGTGACTCCTATAAATTACACAGTACATTACAGCGGGCATCCGCTAGCCCAGTTATAGGAGAGAGTCTGTCAACATTTCCATTATAAAGCCCTATTTTCAGAGTTTATAACTCAGACATAAAACTCTGCTCCAGGCCGGGCCCTGGCTTTGCGGTTGACTTCTCAGCTCAGCAGCAAACTCTCTTTTTATTTCTCCTCCTTTTCCTTCTCCATCTCCTCCATCCCCATCCTCTCCTGTCTGCCCCCCACCATCATCGCCTCCTCTTCCTCCTTCCCTTCCTTCTCCTTCCCATAGTGAAAATGTTTTTTTTAAAAAAACCATTGCTCTAGGGGCTTCCCTGGTGGCGCAGCGGTTGAGAGTCCGCCTGCCGATGCAGGGGACGCGGGTTCGCGCCCCGGTCCGGGAAGACCCCACGTGCCGCGGAGCGGCTGGGCCCGTGAGCCGTGGCCGCTGAGCCTGCGCGTCCGGAGCCTGCGCTCCGCGGCGGGAGAGGCCACAACGGTGAGAGGCCCGCGTACCGCAGAAAAGAAAAAAAAAAAACAACAACACTGCTCTACATTAACTAAATTAAAGGAGGACTTGCACATAGGGAATCTTGCAGCCACTCCATATTGAAGCACACTTTTTAATGCTCAGGTATTGAGAGGTTTTTTTTTCAGAAACTATTAGAAATCAAGATTTTTCTAATCAAGGCCTGTGTCATAGTCCTTGGAATCATAATAAAGATGTGGAAGCAGCCACTAGCATTTTTGAAGGGGTGAGTTTTCCAGAGAGGGGATTTTATCTTAGAAATGTTTCACCTGATTTCTTGAGTTCCAAATGTCCATATTAATCCCATATAAGCAGCAGCATATATCCTGTAATTTCATCAACACGTGCATGGGGCTTTGGAGAACACAACATGAGCACAGCAATTTCCAGATGGCAGGTATGTGTGTGTTTACAGGCCACCACGGTGGAGAGAGAGACAACACACAAAATACAAAGTGACAAAGAAGGTGCGTAAGTGACGAGTGGAGGTCTGCGTTCCAAGTCTGGTCGGTCACAGCCTGGGGAGTTTTTATGGCCTATTCAAGGCTGTGGTGCAGACTAAACAAAGTTTCCTTTACTTTTACCATGACATCCTCAAAGACCAGGCCAGAGGGTGGGGAAGATGAAAGTGTACAGCCAACTCTGCTCAAAAGAGAGGCTGCTGCTTCACGGTGAAAGCTCTGCTGCTGACCTTGGAGCCTCATCCCCAGGCCACCTCCCAAAACCCATCTCAGACGGAAAGTCAAGTCACGCGGGAATTTCTCCGCACATGAAATGGGGATGAAACTCTCTCACAGGGGACAGGCAAGGATAGAGCAGGTCACAGTGGTACTTGGACAGTTTTCTCCCCAAACCCAGGCCAAGGAGGATGCATCTGAAAACGCTTAAGAGAGAGGGTGGTCTTTCTCATCACACCAGCATTTGTCTTGATGCCAACTCAGCCTCTCCTAAAGTTAGGTATCACCTTCCCCCTGGAGGGAAGATGGCCCGGGGGCAAAGGGTAACTAATCTCCCTCTTCATCCAGGGAGAGACTTATCAGCCTCCTCCTACATCAGAACAGGAGACTGCAGCTGCTGGATTGTCCAGGGAGCAGCATTTTGGCTTGAGAAATGTTCCAGTGGAGGTGTTAAGATTTATCTACTGAGCTCACCCCAGGCACATCTGTTGAAGAACCTCACTCACATATCCTATTCTCCCAGCCGATGGCCTCCTCACATGTTTTTCATTTTTTTTGTTGTTGTTGTTACCATACTTGCTCATTAGCAAAGTTATTTGGCTTGGAGGAAAACTGCGCCCCTTACAACTCATCTTTTCCTCCTCTTGAGTCCTGTAGTCATGTCATATTTGAATTTGTGATATACATCACTGTCATTTCCATAGCAATAGAAACAGCAGCCATTGTGAAAACAGGATTCACGATTCACTGAAAGAAGAGAACTGAAAAGAACTTCAGGGAACAGCAGGTCCAGCCTCCTGTCATAGACAGGTATACAGCTAAGCAGACCAAGGACTGCTTTCAATCAGCATGCTCCACCCTTGCGAATAGCTCACCTTTCCTGGCTGTTCTGTAACTAGATGTCTGACCATGTCTCTCTTACACAAACTAGCCAAGAGCTTCAGATGGCAGGGACCACATCTTGTCCATCACTTTCCCTCTAGCATTTTACCCGGTGTCTGAGAATCGTGGATATTTCAATGAGTTTGTTGAATAATGACTATACCGTACTTTGAGCTTATAATCAGCTTTACAGCCAAGATTTGTTCCTGGTGTGTCTAAGTATTTTCTGCTATAGTTTAAATCTATTGAAACTCTGGCTCTACATGAAAGAAGTAAATTGTTCAAAGATATCCATGAAATGGATATTCATTCTAATGTCTAAGACAAGTTATTTATTCACCACCTGATTCTTTAATTGTCCTGCTTAAAAGTCAGCAAACTCTTTATCTTCATAACAATCCATTTTCTGCTAGAACAATGTACTCTATTTCTCTTTGAAGTTTTAAATTCTAATTGAACTCAGAGCACTGAGTGAGGATTCTGAAACCTTCAGTTCTAGTTCTGCTTGTTGAGTGACCCCACTGCAAGATAAGCAACTGCTCTGAGCCTCAGTTTCCTCTTCCGTAAGATCCCTGCCTATTTCACAAGGGCTGTTGTGAGGGAAAAACTAAAATAACATATGTGAAAGTCTTTGAAATTCTTAGCTGTATACAAGTGGCAATTATGAGTGTTACTAAAATTATTCAGGTAGAGTGTACTTACTGCCGAACACAGCGGATTGCTTGCCCACCCAGTGGTTACCAGCGCAGAATGATGGTTTCCAGTCACAATCTTATGTCTGTTAAAGAAAACCAGAACCAGACAGTAGTTAAAGCAGTAAAGACAAATTTCATTCAGGAACTATCGCAATAGAGGAAAAGAGACCTCAGTATAGAACTGGGCTCAATTCCCAAAACAAGAACAAGTGAGGATTTATAGCCAAGGAGAGGGTTGGGAGGGTTGATGGATGGAAAATTACTAAGGGAAGACATGAAGGATAGGGGGAATTCTTGCTTAACTGACCCAATGGGATTCTTGCTGCAGGCAGGTCAGGGTGAGAAGATATCGAAGATGGGGGATTCTCTCTAAACTGACTTAACAGGATTCTCGCTAAAACTGGGCTATACAGGACCAGGAAGGACTGGGATAGGGATAGGGACAGGGCCCAAAGTTGAGGCCTAATGGAGAATAGGGTTCAGAGGCGTCAACTAAAATTTGGACAAGGAGAGGGTCTTTGTCACATTACTAACTAACACTCAGCTTTAGCCTGTGGCTCTCCTCAGGTGTCTATTTTTGGCCATACTTGTGCCACTTCTCACCACCCCCCTTTAAAAAAAAAAAAAAAT
>NW_006780148.1:1767353-1786525 GCF_000442215.2 Lipotes vexillifer | reverse complement strand
TTTAAAAAAAAAAAAAATATATATATATATATATATATATATATATATATATATATATGTTTCCTGGGCCCTAGTTTAGGCAACACATGTCACCCAGAGAGCCAACCATGAACTGAAATTTCAGAATTTGAATGACATTTTAAGCATTGTAAGCAAGATGGAATTCAGCCTTCCATCTCTTTGTAAATGGAACATGTAAATATGTAGGTTCTAATTTATAGACTGGGAAGTCGACATTTCAAACTTAATTTTCCTCAAAGCAGAAGCCACCTGGAGTACATTTTTTGATTCCAAAGATAATGTGATGTTCTTCTGTAATGAACTTCTTTCTTTTTCTTTTTCACTATTTTAAAGTCTAGTATTATTTCCCCTAACCCAGCAAAATGACAGTTGATCAGATACAAACTGAAATTTCTATTTGCCAACTCCATTATTTCATTGAAAATTCCATAGTAACCCAGAGTCTTCATTTTCTGAAAGGAGTCTCTGGGTTTTCCTTTAGACCTGGGCTCATAGATATTCCTAGCAAGGGTCCAAGAGCCCTGGAGTTGACCATTCATCAGCCTAATAGACGCAGATACATTGACAACACAATTTTGGCCAAATGGCCACATACCTGTCAGCACCGATTTCAAACTTTTTAACCTAAGAGCCCTGTAAGACTTTGCCCATTTTCTTCCTGTGCCTCCTCTACCACTTGCATCAAGGAGGCATCTGTTTTTCTTTTCTTGCCATCATGTAGGGATTAGATTATGAGGAATCTGTTTTCTCAGTCCGCCTCTTTTAACCTCATATATCCCAAATCATTCTTCTGCCTCCTTTAATCTGTGTCTCTTTTCATGCTTTAACTTTCCTGATATTTCCCTTCATAAGCAGGCAATGCCTATACATTCGTCCCTCAGGTTTTTCTTGAGATCTGGGATTCTGCATTTTGCTGAGCCTCCTTCACAACGTTTGATTGAATCAACAACAGTGATAATAGCTATGAGACCCTGCTGTGGGCTGGGGGGTTGCTGTAGTTGTTCTTAATCCTGATAACCCGCAGGGTATGTATTATTATCTCTGCATTACAAAGAAGGAGTAGAAAGCCCAGAGGAAATAAGGGAATTGATCAAGGTCACACCTACAGCTGGACAGATTAAGGAAACTGTTTTTGATTCCAATTTCTGTGTTATTTCTATTAAACTAAAGAGACTTGCTATCCCATTCATCTTCTCTTATGTCCCTGTCTCCATTCTTCTTCCCGTGTTCCCCTTCTCTCAATTCACTACCAATCTTAACTCAACCATGTAAGTGTTCAACACACTAACTTTCCTTTTTCTTCATATTTATCCTACCTTCACCCTTCACTGAACCCCTCCCCAATTCCTTTTTTCATTTCCTCCCATAGGGATAATACAGTTCCCCAAATTTACTCTTCCTTGAGGAATCACTGGTTGAACGAAATGAAATCTGGAGCAGATAGAGAGCAGACCCAGGTTTGGGGAAGCCTGAAGCATATATATTCTGAGAGATATCTTTAAAAGAAATAATGCAAAATTTCTAATACAAAATTAGGCAGACATATAAGTATTTATTTAAAATGAGAAAAGAAATTACAACAAGCTACAAATTTACAAAGCTAGGAAAAATCACAAAATCCAGAAATTCAACATAATATTTTTATTAACTAAGAAACTGACCCTCCAGAAAGCAGGCATAGAGGGAACTTACCTCAACATAATAAAGGTCATATATGACAAACCTACAGCCAACATCGTTCTCGATGTGAAAAACTGAAACCATTTCCTCTAAGATCAGGAATAAGACAAGGTTGTCCACTCTCACCACTATTATTCAACATAGTTTTGGAAGTTTTAGCCACAGCAATCAGAGAAGAAAAAGAAATAAAAGGAATAAAAATCAGAAAAGAAGAAGTAAAGCTGTCACTGTTTGCAGATGACATGATACTATACATAGAGAATCCTAAAGATGCTACCAGAAAACTACTAGAGCTAATCAATGAATTTGGTAAAGTAGCAGGATACAAAATTAATGCCCAGAGATCTCTTGCATTCCTATACACTAATGATGAAAAATCTGAAAGAGAAATTAAGGAAACACTCCCATTTACCAGTGCAACAAAAAGAATAAAACACCTAGGAATAAACCTACCTAAGGAGACAAAAGACCTGTATGCAGAAAACTACGACACTGATGAAAGAAATTAAAGATGATACAAACAGATGGAGAGATATACCATGTTCTTAGACTGGAAGAATCAACATTGTGAAAATGACTCTACTACCCAAAGCAATCTACAGATTCAATGCAATCCCTATCAAACTACCAATGGCATTTTTCACAGAACTAGAACAAAAAATTTACAATCTGTATGGAAACACAGAAGACCCTGAATAGCCAAAGCAATCTTGAGAAAGAAAAGTGGAGCTGGACACATCTGTACAATACTTTTTGTCCTACATCTTTTGGCTGTTAGTTTGATTGTCTCTTCATATGACAAAAATATTGTAATATTATTTTCTATATAAAACTTTTTTAATTCAGAAAAAATTTAAATTCCTCTATAATAATTGTTCAAAATTTATTTTTCATACTTGATAGCTTAATATAGTTTATTTGGGCTTAATAACTATTACTGGTAATGATATGCTAAGATGCTATTCAATATGATAGAATGCATAGCACGTACAATGCTACATAAATGTTGTCTATAGCACAGCTTCAGCTTGTGCCCTACAAATATAGAAATTCTGATGAATTCTATTTCATGTAGTTCTCATTAATAAAAAGAAGAGGTTGTATAGTGCTTTTACAATTGCAGGTACTGCATTTAGGAATATAATTTCATCAAGAAAGAAAACTTCCATTTTGTTTAAGCATTGATGAGAATTAAATTTATGGTTTACGATTTTGCACATCTACAGTGTGAAAGAATTTTCCACCCTAGCTTCTTTCTAGCTGTTCACATTTTAAACTGCTCCTCCTCAGGCTAACATGTTAGGCAGTGCTGGGCACTATGACTTTCTTCTTGTAGCTTCAAGTTAAAACACTGGGGGAATCATTTCAGTGAGCAGTATTTCTATGTTATTCCTACATGGGACAGCTAGAAAACTGTTCATGGAATAGATTACAAACCATAAACATATCTTACAAAACCCAAACTAAGTGAACCTTAACTCAACTTCCACTTAGCTGGATCCCCCAAAATGCCCATAGCCCCTCCATTACCATCTAGTGTGAGACGAAGGACAGAGGGAAATTCAGAATGGAAAGAGGCAGTCGTCTTAACCAATTGCAGTTAAAATATCTTACCTGTGCAAATTTTACAAAAACTATGACCATATAAACACACTTATAGGTCCCCTCTCAGAGTCCCGGAAGCAGTCTATGCAAGCAAGAGGGACTCAAATATAAGTTTTATACCCTTCTAGGTACATCTGTCTCTGGCAGTTAGTCACCAAACCAGCTTCCCTAAACAATCTTCAAGACACTCTAGAATGAAAGCTATGCCCAACAAAACAAAAGCAGGGTTATCTAGCAAAATAAATGTTTTAATAGAATTAAATCTTATTGATGAAGCTACTAAACCCAATAGACTTTAGAGTCCTTGATTATAGACCATTTTACTGTGTTTTTTCATCTGTAGATAAATACCCATATAATATAGTAAGTGCTCAATACAAGTTTTGTAAATTAATGAATGAACAAATACGTGAATTAATGAATGCTATTAAAAACCAACATTTGTAAATATATCCATGGTAAGTAAAATACAGTGTGAGGTAGGAAAGATAGAGTGCCACACTCATAATCGTTGAAGCTGCAATGTCTGCCTCATACTTGTCAAATAAGTTGTAATTCAAATGATGGTTTTTTCAACAGAGATTGTCGTCTGAGAGTGAACAACAGTCTCTATCCAAATAAAAATGTTTTTAAGCACTCCTGGATGTGAATCCAATATGGAAATGGATTTGAAATAAACATTAAACATTTTGCCATCTGCTGCCTTGCTGAGTCACTGAAAAATATCCTCCTCAAATGTTCATATTTTCAGATTAATTGGTCCATGGCTGCCAGGCATGAAGAAGAAAGAAAATCTGAAACTCAGTAATTCCACTAAGTTGTAAAAGATGCACTAGAGAGACACTGTTATTTGGGGATAAAGTCGTGGATTAACACTGGAGTCAAACCAGGGGAAACATTCCTAGGTTGTCAGAACATTTTATCCAACAATTAATCATAATCAGCACATCCCAATAACTCTGATTAATTTTATGCTTAATTTTTTATCTCAAAACTTCTACCAAAATATATTTACATTACTAATCTCTAGAGGATCATCTTTTTAATGAGTATCAGAAATTTAAGGAAGAATTTGGAGTGAGGGAAGGAAAAGATAAAGGGGATAGAATAAGAGACAACTGGAGTAAATGATGAATGAGTGAGATTTCCAAAATAGCAACAGACAAGGAGAAGAGAAGACTTTAAAATAATCAAAGGAACTAGTACACTTTCTCACATTTCAGTCGTGCCGTTCCTCTGAGGAGTGTAGCACAAGCTAAAGAAGTTAGCTCCAATCTACTCAAGGCCCAAAGAAACAACACAAAGTTCGTTTCCCTCCTGCACATTCCCACCTCTGGCTGCCTCCAGAATTACTATTCAGCACTAACTCCCCAACATTTAAAGGCAGCCTGAATCCTGAGACCACAATCCCAATTGCAAGACCTTCATGCTACTTTTGTAGGCTGAATGTCATTCTGGGTCAACTGCACTTTAGCTTCAGGGTACAGGGGTAAATAAAAATGGGAAAGAGAAGCAAACACTAGGGAATAATTGCAAAAATGTCTCTTAAGAGAGGCAACACAATTTCTCTAACTAATAAGAATTTCAGCAATCCTAATCAAAATCCCAACAGAATGTTTTAGAAATCAAAACTAATTCCAAAACAAAATGCGTCAGGAAAAGCAAAAGGATCTAGTACAGTCAAAATAATTTTGGAAAATAAGAACAAAGTTGGGAGACTCGTAGGACCTAATTTCAAGACTTACTATAAAGGTACAATAGCAAAGACATCGTGATATTTGTGAAAAGATGAACACATAATAAAGAAGATGTGGCACATATATACAATGGAATATTACTCAGCCATAAAAGAACCGAAGTTGAGTTATTTGTAGTGAGGTGGATGGACCTAGAGACTGTCATACAGAGTGAGGTAAGTCAGAAAGTGAAAAACAAATACCGTATGCTAACACATATATATGGAATCTAAAAAAAAAACAAAACAAAAAGGTTCTGAAGAACCTAGGGGCAGGACAGGAATAAAGATGCAGATGTAGAGAATGGACTTGAGGACATGGGGAGGAGGAAGGGTAAGCTGGGATGAAGTGAGAGTGGCATGGACATATATACACTACCAAATGTAAAATAGATAGCTAGTGTGAAGCAGCCGCATAGCATAGGGAGATTAGCTCAGTACTTTGTGACCACCTAGAGGGGTGGGATAGGGAGGGTGGGAGGGAGACGCAAGAGGGAGGGGATATGGGGATATATGTATATGTATAGCTGATTCACTTTGTTATAAAGCACAAACTAACACACCATTGTAAAGCAATTACACTCCAATAAAGATGTTAAAAAAAAAAAAGATGAACACATAGGTCAATGGAACAAAATAGAGTCCAGCTATAGACCCATACATATATGGACACCTGGTTTTTACAAAGTGTCGGTAGATAAACAACGCTCTCTTCAACAAACAGCCCTGGCACAATTGGATATCCAAGTGTAAAGAAATAAACTTTGACCCATACTTTTCTCCATGTACAAAAATTAACTTTAAACATTCAGGCTTAAGTGTAAAACATGAGACTATACAACTTCTAGGAGATAACATAGGGAAAATATTTATGACCTTGGTTTATGTAAGATTTCTTACATAGAACCAAAAGTAAAAATAAAACCATGAATCATAAAAGAAGAAAAAACTAATAAATTGGTTTTCATCAAAATTAAAAACATCTTCTCTGTGCTTTTAAAAAATTTTTTATTGACCTATAGTTGATTTACAATGTTGTGTAGCCTCAGGTGTACAGCTAAGGAGATTTTATATATATATATATATATATATATATATATATATATATATATATATACATATATATATTCTTTTTAGATTCTTTTCCATTACAGGTTACTACAAGATATTGAATATAGTTCCCTGTTCTATACAGTAGGTCCTTGTTTTTTACCTATTTTATACATAGTAGTGTGTATATGTTACTCCCAAACTCCTAATTTATCCCACCCCACCGCACCCCCTTTTCCCCTTTGGTAACCACATGATTGTTTTCTATGTCTGTATGTCTGTGAGTCTGTTTCAGTTATGTAAATAAGTTCATTTGTATCATTTTGGGGGGATTCCACAAATAATTGATATCATATGATATTTGTCTTTGTCTGACTTACTTGACTTAGTATGATAATCTCTAGGTTCATCCATGTTGCTGCAAATGGCATTATTTCATTCTTTTTTATGACTGCATGGTATTCCTTTATGTATGAGTGAGTGTGTGTGTGTGTGTGTGTGTGTGTGTGTGTGTGTATACACACACATCTTCTGTATCCACTCATCTGTCAATGGACATTTAGGTTGCTTCCATGTCTTGGCTATTGTAAAGAGCGCTGCTATGAACATTGGGGTGCATGTACCTTTTCTAAATAGAGTTTTCATCTATTGTGGATATATACCCAGGAGTGGGATTGCTGGATCATATGGTAGCTCTATTTTTAGTTTTTAAAGCAACATCCATACTAGTCTCCACAGTGGCTGCACCAACTTAACATTACCACCAACAAAAACATCTTCTCTTTGAAAGATAAGATAAAGGACTGAAAATGTTTCCCCTGGTTTGATAAAGATCTGATAAAGGACTAATAATAAGAATATATAAGAATTCTTAATAAGAAAATTCAATAATAAGAAAACAACCCCATTTCTTTAAAAAAGGAGTAACATTATCAAGATGGCAACACAGATTATTCCCAACTTCAGTCACCTTCATAAGGAGACCAACTAGCAACTGTCCATAGACAAGACACCACTGTAAATATCCCAGACCATGGAAGTGAGGCTGAAGCACCCCATTGGACCACAGAGACTGAGAAGGGTAGGAGAAGCAGCTACACTCTGACTGCATTGCCCCTCACCCAGGCCAGAATAGCACTACACTGAGGGAACCCCCCCTTCTCCAGTGGGAAAAGGAGAGCCCAAGATGGACATTCAGCTCCCCACGTGTTGTGGGTCCTTTCCCAGGAGGCCCATTTGGGTGTCACTTCACAGGAATCACAGGGGAAATCTGCAGGGCTTGCCCACTGGAGATCAGACTGTGATGAAGTAGAGGGCAAGGCTTACAGCAACCAGGGTTCAGATCTTGGTAGATCAAGTTCATTCTCACAGCAGTGCCCAATTAGAGATCCCAGCCAACTGCTCATCTACAGAGCTGAGCCAGTGGTCCCATCTTGCCAGGAAGTTTGGTGGGCAGCCCTGTCAGATTCAGGTCCCCAGCCATTGAGCAGTAATATCCATGGAATATATTCTACAGCCCTGCTTGCACAGGAAAGCAAGTTCATAGCCCTGCCCAACTGCCAAGTATAGCATCCAGTCCTACCTGACTAGGAAGCCCAACCAGAGAATCTGTGCAACCATGGAGTCCATCATATAGCCTAGCTAAGACAGAGAACTAAACCAGCAGTCCTATCCAGCTATTCCCAGCCAGCAGCACTTCCCTGGACTTTAGTGCATGGGCAGTGACCTCACCAAACAGAGACTGCCCCCCCAATAGCAAGCCCCACCTGCCCAAAGACACTGCCAGCTGACCAGTCCAGAACCCCAAGCAGAACCGACTAGTGAAGGATTGCCTCTGCCAAAGTGAACCTGTAAGGTCTGGAGGAGGGGTGCACTTATCTAAATGTCCAGATACCAATGCAAGGAATCAAGGATGACAGCGAATCAGGTAAATATGACACCACCAAAAGAAACTAATAAAGCGCCAATAACAGACCCTAAAGAAATGAAGATCTATAAACTTTCTGATAAAGAATTCTTAACCTCTTAAGAAGTTTAGTGAACTACAAGAGCTGAAAAATACAGTGACTGACTTGAAGACTTGAATAGAGAGCTTCAACAATAGATTGACCAAGCAGAAGAAATAATCAGAGAACTAGAAGAAAGATCATTTGAAATTATCCAGTCAGAGGAGAAAAAAGAATGAAAAAGAGTGATGCAAGCCTATGAAACTTGTGGAACACTATCAGGAAAATAATATACATATTTTGGGAATCCCAGAAGGACAAGAGTAAGAGAAAGGGACCAAAAAAGATATTTAAATCAATAATGGCTGAAAACTTTCCAAACCTGGGGAGAGTAATAGACATCCAGAGTCATGAGGTCCAGAGAACCCCAAATAGGCTGAACTTGAAAATGGCTACAGGAAGACACATTAAATTGTCAAAAGGTCAAAGACAAAGAGAGAACTATGAAAGTATAAGAGAAAAGTGACATGTCACATACAAGGGAAATTCCACACACCACCCCTGCCCCCAGCCCCAATAAGACTATGTGTGGATTTCTCAACAGAAAATTTTCAGGTCAGGAGAGAATGAAAGGATATATTCAAAATATTGAAATAAAAAACTGTCAACCAAGAATACAATACCTGGCAAAGCTATCCTTCAGAAATTAAGGAGAGATAGAGACTTTTCCAAACAGACAAAAGGTGAGGGAATTTATCACCACTAGACCTGCCTCACAAGAAATGCTAAAAGGAGTTCTTCGGGCAGACATAAAAGGATACTAATTAACATAAAAACATATGAATGCAGGTGTAAAACTCACTGGTAATAGTAAATATATACTCAAAGTCAGATTCTCTAATACTGTGATGGTGGTGCATAATTCACTTGCAACTCTAGTTGAAGAGTTAGAAAAACAAATGTGGTAAAAATAACCATAACTGCAATAATTTTTCATTGGTCTGCAAAATAAAAATGTGTAAACTGTAACTACAATAACCTAAAATGTGAGTAGGGTGAGGAAAGAAAAGAAAATAGCATTTAGAAATGCTAGTAAAGTTAAGTTGTTATCAGCTTGAAATAGGATGTTATACATTTTATGTGAGCCTCATAGCACCACAAAGGAAAAACCTATAGTAGTTACACAAAAGATTATGAAAAAGGTGTTAAAGCATACTGCTTTAAGGAATCACCAAATCACAAAAGAAGAGAGCAAATAGGATGCAAGGAACAAAGGATCTACAAAACATTCAGAAGACAATTAACAAAATGACAATAGGAAATCCTTAGCTATCAATTGTTACTTTAAATGTAAATGGACTAAATTATGCCATCAAAAGACATAGAATGGATGAATAAATTTTTTTAAAAAAACAACAATATGCTTCCTACTAAAGATACACTTTAGCTTTGAGACACACACAGTGAGAGTGAAGGGATTGCAATGATATTTCAAGCAAATGGTAACCAAAAGCAAGTGGGGGTAGCTATATTCACATTAGACAAAATAGACTTTAAGCTAAAAATGGTGAAAAGAGACAAAAAAGATCATTATATAATGAAAAACGGGCCAATTTATTAAGAATATATGACAATTTTAAATATTTAAGCACTCAACATTGGAGCACCTAAATATATAAAGCAAATATTAAACAGACCTAAAAGAAGACATAAACAGCAATACAATAATAGTTGGGGGCCTTAATACCCCACTCTCGACAACGGATATATTATCCTGATGGAGAATCAATAAGGAAACAGTAGATTTGAGCAACGCTATAGACCAAATGGACCTATCCAGAACACTCCATCTTAAAACAGCAAAATACACATTCTTCTCAAGCATACGTGGAATATTTTCTAGAATAGATCATGGTAGGCCACAATCAAATCTTAGCAAATTTACGAAGACTGAAATCATACCAAGTATCTTTTCTGACCACAGTAATATGAAACTAGAAATCAATAACAGGAGGAAAACTGGAAAAATCACAAAATATGGAAATTAACACACTCTTGAACAGCCAATAGCTCAAGGAAGAAATTAAAAGGAAAAATTTTAAAGCATCTTGAGACTTAAAAAAATGGAAACACAATATACCAAAACTTACTGGATGAAGCAAAAGCAGAAATAAGAACATTTATAGTGATAAACACATACATTAAGAAAAAAGAGAGTTCTCAAATAAACAAGCTAACTTTACACCTCAAGGTACTAGAAATAGAAGAACCAAATAAGCCCAAAGTTAGCAGAAGGAAGGAAATAATAAAGATTAGAGCAGAAATAAAAAGATAGAGAATGTGAGAACAATAGAAAAGAAAAATAAAACCAAGAGTTGGCTCTTTGGAAAGATAAAAAAATAAACAAACCTTTAGCTAGACTAAGCAAGAGAAAAAGAGAGAGGACCCAAATAAATAAAACAATAAATGAAAGATAAATAAAATTATAACTGATACCACAGAAATACAAAGGATCATGAGAGACTACTATGAAAAACTATATGCCAACAAACTGGACAACCTAGAAGAAATGGCTAAATTCCTGGAAACGTACAATATGCCAAGACTGAATCATGAAGGAATAGAAAATTCAAACAGACCAATAATGAGTAAAGGGAGTGAAACAGCAATCAAAAACCTCACAAAAGAAAAAGCCCAGGACAAGATGGTTTCACTGGTGAATTCTACCAAACATTTACAGAAGAATTAATGTCAATTCTTCTCAGACTCTGCCAAAAAATTGAAGAGGAGGCAACATTCCCAAAGTCATTCTATGAAGTCACCATCACCCTGATACCAAAACCAGACAAGAATACTACAAGAAAAGAAAATGACAGCCAATATCCCTGATGAATATAGATGCAAAAATTCTCAAAAAAATACCAGTTAACCAAATTCAATAGCACATTAAAAAGATCATATACCATGATTAAGAGGGATTGACCCTTGAGATGCAGGAATGGTTCAAGATACACAAATCAATAAGTGTAATACATCACATTAATCAAACGAAAGATAAAAATCATAAGGTCATCTCAGTAGTTGCAGAAAAAACATTTGACAAAATTCAACATCTACTCATGATAAAAAAAAAAAAAAAGTCTCTCAACAAACTGCTATAGAAGAAACATGCCTCGACATAATAAAGGCCATATATGACATGTCCACAACTAACATAGAGTTGGTGAAGGTTGAAACCTTTTCCTCTAAGATTGGGAAGAAGACAAGGTTACCCACTCTCACCACTCCTATTCAACAAGTACTGGAAGTCCTAGCCAGAAAAATCAGGCAAAAAATAAAATAAAATAAAGAGCATCAGAACTGGAAATAAGCAAAATTATCTCTATTTTCAGATGACATGATTTTACATGTAGAAAATCCTGAAGATCTTACAAAAAGAAAACTGTTAAAACTAATAAATTAATTTAGTAAAGTTGCAAGATGCAAAATCAACATACAAAAATCAGCTGTTTCTATACATTAACAATGAATTATCTAAAAGAGAAATTTTTAAAAATCCCAATAGCATCAAAAACAATAAAATACTTAGGAATAAATTTAACTAGGGAGGTGAAAGATCTCTACATTAATAACTATAAGATGTTAATGAAAGAAACTGAAGACACAAATAAATCAAAAGATATCCTATATTCATGAATTGATACGAAGCCACCTATAGATTCAATGCAAGCCCTAACAAGACTCCAATATCATTTTTCACAGAAATAGAGAAAACAGAGGCAAGGAGTGGGGAGTGGGACAACTGAGCGAAAGCGATCAAAAGGTACAAACTTCCAGTTATAAGGTCACGTACAGTGTGATGACTATCGCTAACGGTACTGTACTGTACATTTGAAAGTTGCTAAGCGAGTAGATCTTGAAAGTTCTCATCATAGGAAAAAGAATTTTGTAACTGTGTGAGATGATGAATGTTAATTAAACTTATTATGCTTATCATTTTGCAATACATACATATATCAAATCATTATGTTGTATACCTTAAACTTAGATCAATTATTTATTTATGTTGTATACCTTAAATTTCTCAATAGCGCTGGAAAAAAATTTTAAACTCAAAAAATATTCTTAATAAATAAATAAAAAGAAAGTAACAGGATGTTGACTTAAAGAAAATGCACAACATGAGAGTTGTGAGTTAAGTTTTATTTGGGGCAAAATGAGGACTGCAGCCTGGGAGACAGCGTTTCAGGTAACTGAGAAACTACTCCGAGAAGACGAGGGGAGGAGCCAGGATATAGAGGAGTTTTGCAGCAAAGAGCAGGTAGTCGGAAGTCAAAAGATTATTGTTAGCTCTTGGGGGAAAACGCGGTCGCCGCTGCAGCGGGGCCTCAGGCCACCCACTCCTGCTCCTGACTCACCGCTATTCGCCCTCGCTGAGGAACGAGTCGGTCAGGAAGCCGTGCCGCAGCCGTGGCTTTTACAGATACCGGAAAGACTCCCGTGGAGCCCGAGATGGCGATTCACCGGATTCAAATCACCCTCATCAGCCGCAACGTGAAGTCTTTGGAGAAGGTATGTGCTGACCTCATCAGAGGCGCAAAGGAAAAGAATCTCAAGGTGAAAGGACGGGTTCGGATGCCTACCAAGGCTCTGAGAATAACTACAAGGAAAACTCCTTGTGGTGAAGGTTGACTTGGGGTCGTTTCCAGATGAGGATCCACAAGTGACTTATTGACCTGCACAGTCCTCTGAGATTGTCAAGCAGATCACTTCTATCAGTACTGAGCCAGAAGTCGAGGTTGAAGTCACCATTGCAGATGCTTAAATCAGCATTTGTAATAAACTGATAATCAGTTGTCAAAAAAAAATTATTGTTAAATAAAGAAAACCATATATATCAAGTTAAGGGATTTAGTGCTTTTCTGTGTATGGGAAGATGCAAGAGTCTGGGCTCACTGAAATCATTCCTTTGATATGCACCTTAGCCATCTGGGGCCTGTATTTTCACACCCTGAGTTTCCACAGGGCTCGCCAGCAGGGAGTGGCTGCAGTCTGATGGCTGCTATTCTTTTCAGCCCTGAGTTTCCTCAGGACTCACCAGCTCACGTTGGAGGGCTGCAATCATTGGTGACTATGACATCCTTTGTTTATTGACATGGCAGGAAATATTCCATTTATAAATATTCCATTTATCAAGGAAAAGATTTGAACAAGATACTTTACCAAAGAAGATACATGGAGCAAATACACGAAAAAATGCTTAATATCATTCGTTATTAGGGAAATTAATACCAAAACCACAATGAGATACCACTACATACTTATTAGATGGGCTTTAAAAACAAGATAATTACCAAATACTGCTGGAGCAAGGAAAGCGTAATGATAAGTAAAAGAAGACAAACTCAAAATAATTTAAATAATACAAATCATTTCTTTTATATGACATTCTATAAAACGCAAAACTAGAAGGACAGAAATCCTATCAGTGGTGTGTAGGGACTGGAGTCGGGAGAAGGGCTTATCTACAAAGGGAGTTGAAGGAAACTTTTGGGATGATGGAGATGTTCTCTATCTTAATTGTAGAGGCAATTACATGACTATGTAAGTTTGTCAAAATTCATTGAACTGTACACCAAAGAAGGGTGAATTTTACTATATGTAAATTATATCTCAATAAACCAAAAGAACAAGCATCACAATAAATCCAAAATTAATTGCATATAAATCATCTTGTGAATCATTATTTTAATGAAATTACTCAAATTGAATCAGGACAAAATTCAGTGCATTATTTGAATTTTTGAAATGTTTTAGTGATAAATTTTCAGATTAATAGAATACATACTTCTAAAGTATTCACCACAGTTGTTAAAAGGTGAGGCATCATTTAGTATTACTGTCATTGATCAGCATCTATGGTAATTGCCTGTGACACATTAGCATTCATTATGCAAGAAGCATTTCTTGAGTATTACTAGCCTACAGGCCTAATAAAACTCATTTCTCTTCAGTTCTGGGCCAGTAGGATATGCTTCAGTCTTCTTCAATAAACTTTTATAAGGTACGATCAGATGAGACCAAATCTAAGAAAAGTAACTTCAAGAGTAGTTTCAGCTGGTCCATAATGGTAGAGTTGTTTAATGTTAGAAAATAAAGCCATACAGTATGGCAGTATTACAAAGACTGTAATTACTACACTTAGAATGAATGAAACTTATCGAAGACATTTTAAGTTGCCTAGATATCATAACTCTCAGGTTACTCAAAAGCAAAATGCTAGGGCTTCCCTGGTGGCGCAGTGTTTGAGAGTCCGCCTGCCGATGCAGGGGACACGGATTCGTGCCCCGGTCCGGGAAGATCCCACATGCCGCGGAGCGGCTGGGCCTGTGACCCATGGCCGCTGAGCCTGCGCGTCCGGAGCCTGTGCTCCGCAACGGGAGAGGCCACAGCAGTGAGAGGACCGCGTACCGCAAAAAAAAAAAAAAAAAAAAAGTCAGATTTTACTATTTAATAATGAGAGAAAGTTGGCTTTTAAAAAAAGTGCCTGGGCCATGTGTAAGGTATCCAGTAAACTGTTAGCATTACTACTTATATAAACCATGTCACCAATCCTCCCTTCGTATTAAGTGGCAAGAGCTATGATGGTCAGCCTCAAAGCTGGCTTCCAGCCCAGCCAGCCCCTGCAGCCGGCAGGGCCCAAGGCAGCAGTGTGTTTTTTAAGTGCGCTAAAAAGCATTTGGCTTGAATCTCAAATGCTGAATTTTTCTGCAAGATGGCATATACGTAACCCAAGTGCTTTGGAGGGGAGCTGATTTTAAAAGCATTAGAGCAAGTGAGCCTTCTCTTAATCATGGTCCAAACGAAAACCAGTTGGTCCTCTACAATCTTTCTTCATCCTAAGTGGTGTAGCTACGGCTCTTTGGTTCTAGAAAAGCATCCCTCTCATGCATTAGCCACAACACAAAGCAACAGATGCCTAATACCTACTTCCATACCAGCTCCTGGGCTGAGGAAGTGACAACTGGTTGGAATTAAGCTGAATCTGGAAACATCCTGGGGTTCATTTTTATTTGAGGTTACAAAATCAACAAGTGCCATTTTCTGGGCTTGGCAAAAGAGAGCAATGTAAAGGTATCAAATGGCACTCATATATTTGGACATGATTGAAGGGTCATATCCCTTGACAGCTCGGCAGGGGTGAATTTAGTTCCTGTAAAGCATACGGAGGGTTTTATTCCTCCCCTCAAAGAAAATGTGTTATTTTATGTGCTCAGACTATCACCTCCTCCCTTGCTTTCTTAGAGAACATCTATTTCTGGTGGGAGCTGCCAATTTACTGTCCCTCAATCTCACCCCACAGGTGGACACATGACCAATACGAGCCAATCAGAATCTTCCTCCAGATTTCTCACAAGATCTGGAGGGAAAGGGCTTCCCTTCCTCTAAGGTCACTAGACTGCAAGAATATAGGATCTTGGATTCCTGGAGTCTCATGAAGTCCGTCAGCTGGAGAGAACAAGGCTAAAAGCAGAGTGAAGCAGAAATGAGAGATGATGAGGGAACCCTGGTTCTCCTGATAGACCAAATCATGTAGTGGCCAGTTTCTCCTCTGCTCAGCCCATCATTTCAGTGCATAAACTAGGGCGTCTCCCTTTTATGTTTTACTTTGTTTATGCTATAGTTCAAATTGGATTTCTGGCACTTTCAAGGAAAAGAGTTCTGATCAATTCACTACCTACTCTGAAGGCTGCACTTTTACAACCTGCTGGACATCAAGTAATTTCAAATAATATCCAGGAGGATGAGAGGGAGCCAGATCTTCCAACTCAAGGAAGCCTACTTCCAGCCAATTAATTTCTATATGGCTTGTCACATTCATAGCACCAAATTTATGGGAGCAATTTATTAGAACCTAAGGTTCTTTTCTGTGCAGAATGGATCTGTCAATCAAGGTCCATGTGCTGACAGTCGGACAGGAGAGGATGAGGGGTGGGGCGAGAGGAGGCAAGGCATAACCAAGGGCCCTGCTCAAAGCCAGAACTTGGCCTATCATACAACTAACAAAATGAAAGTGTGACTAGGTCCATGAGCTTCCATTTATGTTACTAGTTGTTTCGCTTCTCTAACAACTTGGCTCTGTGGGTTAAGACTCATATTTCTGCAAATCATTACTATCTACCCAAAGGTAGAGATCAGATTAAATGAATGTCATCTAGCTGGAAAGAGTTCCAAAGTCAAGTTACCAATTTCTTCCCCCATCCCAACCATTATGTCTTCTCTTCCCACTCCACCCACATTTTCATTTATGTACCTCTACTGTTCATTCATTCATTCACTCATTTATTTCATGAACATTTCTAATAATCTCCATATGCCTGCCATCATGATTTAAAACATGACTCTCCCCTGATTAAAACCCTTCAATGGATTTCTGATTAAAAATGAGGGAACTGGTCTTCCCTGGTGGCACAGTGGTTGAGTGTCCGCCTGCCGATGCAAGGGACACAGGTTCATGCCCCAGTCAGGGAGAATCCCACATGCCGTGGAGTGGCTAGGCCCGTGAGCTATGGCCGCTGAGCCTGCACGTCCGGAGCCTGTGAGAGGCCCACATACCGCAAAAAAAAAGAAAAATGAGGGAACTAAAGCTGATCACATGATTCTCTGTTATAACTCTTAACAAGAATGAACAAAAATGAGGGCCAGTGTGTAAGGTAAACATCAACACCAACCAAGCAAACAAAGGGGGAAAACCTACAACTATAATTATCAAAAACTAAAAGCTGAAGAAACAATATTCTGACACAAAATGTGCCCAAGTCTCCCAGAGATAGTACTGTTGATTTAATAAAATCTTGAAAATTTCTACTGATACTCCTGATGTGAGGAGGAAAAGTGCTTGCTGGGGAGGTAATGGTAAGAAGTAAATAAACAAGGCTGGGGCTTCCCTGGTGGTGCAGTGGTTGAGAGTCCGCCTGTCGATGCAGGGGACACGGGTTCGTGCCCCAGTCCGGAAAGATCCCACATGCCACGGAGTGGCTGGGCCCATGAGACATGGCCGCTGAGCCTGCACGTCCGGAGCCTGTGCTCTGCAACAGGAGAGGCCACAATAGTGAGAGGCCTGCATAACGCCAAAAAAAAAAAAAAAAAAACCCTGGGTAAATAAACAAGGCTGGCTCTCTTTGGTGGGAATGAAGACTCTAGGACTCTACACTATATTGGGGGATATATTCCAAAGACCAAAGGTATTTCCTCAATGAAAGAGGATACACCTACAACTAGATACAATGAATAGAGTGATGAAAAAAGAATGAGTCAAAATAATTCATCTATAATATATCAGTGCAAAATAATCTGAACTGAACTCCCTGTGTTGAACATGATCAAGATGAAAACATGGTGTGGTAACCATGAAAACATATTACAAAGAGGAAAGAAATGAAAGGAAGCAACACAACAGGCAAGATAGGTGAAGAGCTTAGCTTGCACAAAAACGTAACCATGGAAGAGAAGAGAGTTCCTCATGAGCACTTTAGTCTATATAATACTTTCATAGGTATGATAATTCAATAAGACAAGGTGAATAAGAAGAAAGGGAGACTGCAAGGTTAAGAAAATAAATTGAAGACCAATTCAGCTGAATATCAAATTACCAGCCAAAAAATAAAAAGCTTTGGGTAATCCCAGGAAATGCAGAGGAAAAGGGCAGAGATTACAACAATAACAGTAAAATATACAAAAATGACAAAGATAACCCAGAATAAAGACAGGTTTTTGGTGTCCCTTAGGTATAGAATCCAAAATATGGAAGAGAAAATCACTCAGAGATTATGAGAAGAAAAATTTCCCCCCAAATGAAGAAAACTTTGAGTCTGCAGATTAAGAAATATACACCATGTTGTGGATATACCTAGTTTGTCCATTTGATATCCACTTCCCTTCCCCCTTCCTAAGAACAACAAGTTTTCATTTAGATATCCACCCTTCCTCCACATGACTCCTGTGCTTTGGTGCCCAATGCCAAGGGTTGGTTCTGATTGGTTTAGACCAATCTTGCAAATTCCACTGCCCTGGCCTCAGGTGTTGATTCAGGTCTGGGCATGGGAACTAAATACGTCAAATCAGGTAAATTTTAGGATTTTTGCTTGGAATGTTTAAGAAAAATTACTCTATATTTCAGGGAATGTGAACTCTAGGTGAACTTTTAGAAATATTTCTTGTAGTGAGTCTACCATAAATGTGTGTGTATGTATATACATACATCCATATATATATGTATGTATGTACATATATTAATATATACAGCAATTCTTTCATTTCACTTCAGTTTCTCTCCTGATAAATTTAGTATATGTTAAATTAAATCTTTATATTTCAAAATACTTTTGGAACTTGCTGGAAATCCATGCTCTAGGATACTGGAGAAAGCTATTCACAGGTAGGTGTAACATTGACAGCAGTCCACTGCAAGACTTCTCAAGGTGGGTGTGCAGGGTGGGAGTATGTGGAATAGCTGCTGGTAGCTGGGTGCTGCTGCTACCCAGCACTGCAGGAATACGGCCCTGGAGAAGCTACCAGCACTGCAACAGCCCAGGGCCAGAGAACATCTGCCAAAAAGGCCACCAGAACCAGGAAGCAAAACTCTTCTCCTCCAGTGACTGCCCAGAACCATCTACTGACAAAGCTTTAGGACCAGCTGGCAAAGGAGAATGTTTTAAGGGTCCGGGTCGACTTTCACAGAACGATCTAAAAGAGTGAATTTGGAGCTGAGGGGCAATAAATTGATCACCCACAGTAAAATTTAGTGTTATTTTGTGCATTTAAAATTTTTTACATATATATAATCTCATGTCACTATTATTGTCTTTCTCTGTCTTTTTAAATCATCTTTAAAAAGATTTTATCCGTGCTCTTAATGGTAAATACAGTTCATTCAATTTGCTTTATGCAACACAGAGTTATTAAGGGGATACAGGTTCAGTAGTATTATGTTTTCCTAGTGAATTGTTCCTTATACCTTTACCATTGTATAAGGACCTCTTTTTTCATAATAATGCTTTGTGTCTTGATATTTATTTGGTCTGACAGCAATATTACTACTATAATGTTGCTTTGTGTTTGTGAGTGTATGTTGT
>NW_006780148.1:1721046-1767289 GCF_000442215.2 Lipotes vexillifer | reverse complement strand
CTTTCCCTATCCCTTTGCTGTCAAATCTGTGTTATATATTTGTATTTTTCTGTAAGCTACATATAGCTGGATATTTTATTTTTTATTTTTTTTTTAAAGATTTTTAATTTTTTTTAAATTTTATTTTTATTTATTTATTTTTGCTGTGTTGGGTCTTCGTTTCTGTGCGAGGGCTTTCTCTAGTTGTGGCAAGTGGGGGCCACTCTTCATCGCGGTGCGCGGGCCTCTCGCTATCGCGGCCTCTCCCGTTGCAGAGCACAGGCTCCAGACGCGCATGCTCAGTAGTTGTGGCTCACGGGCCTAGCTGCTCCGTGGCATGTGGGATCTTCCCAGACCAGGGCTCGAACCTATGTCCCCTGCATCGGCAGGCGGACTCTCAACCACTGCGCCACCAGGGAAGCCCTAGGTGGATATTTTAAATCCAATATGAGAATCTCTGGTGAATTTGAAGTGCTTTCAGTTATTAGGATAACCGATAGGTTTGAATTTATTTCTACTATCTTATTTTGTTTTATATTTACTTTCCTTTTCTATTTTAAATCGGTGTTTTCACCTATTTCTCTTTTCCTGCTTTCTGTTAGACTGCACTCCAACCAATCATTACAATCCTTTCCAATGATCTCCTCATCTTTCATTTAATTGTAGTATAATATTTAAATTCTACCTTTGTTGTTAAATCTCCTTCCAAATTAGTCAGTTTTATTATTATTTTAACAGGCTATTTACTTTATAGATAATAAAGTAAGAAAATGCTTATTTATATTTACCCATGATTATGAGTTTCTTTGTTTATCATTGCTCTGGCATCCAGACCTTCCGTTCTGAGTTTGGTTCTTTTCCTTAAATACATCCCTTAATTAGTTCTTTCAGTAAGAATAAGTACTTGGTAAATTCTCACACCATGGCTTGAAATTTTTCTTTACTTTAACCTCACTTCTTAAAAAATTATAAAAGTAGGTATAGAATTTTAGGTTGATTTTTTGAGTCAGTACTTTGAAGATGGTAGTCCATGGTCCTCCAGCTATCATTGCCAATAGGTCTGCCGTCAGACATTTTCTTTCTTGGAAGAGAACCTGTTTTCTGTGTTCATAAGTAAGGTATTATATTATTCATGAGTATTCTGAATTTTCAGAACAATGCACCTATGTACTGATTTATTTTTATTTATATTTCACAAAGATTCAGCATATGCAGTTGTGTGCTGGACTCAGCTCAGACCAGCTCACAAAAGCCGGTTATGCATATTTCTTCCCAAAACCACATTCAATGAAGAAACTTGAATTCAGCTGGTAATTCACCTAAATTCAGCTGGTAACCTGAAAGCAGCCATGATGACAGTATTTACAGCACAGCAGCCACCAAACACTATAAATCAGTGCTAACTTTACTTTGGCAACTGGTTGTGAAACATTTATCAGTATACTAATGAGTATATAGTTCTTCAAATTAAGAGCTGGTGTGGTTTTTTTTAATCTGTTTGGAAAATTTTAAGCCATTACCTCTTCAAGTATTTCCCCTTCTCCATTCTCTCTCTTCTTCTGTCTTCTATATCTCTTAAACTCTTGTCCATTTTTTCCACCTCTGTGTATCTCTCTCTCTGCTGCATTCTAGGTAATTTTCTCAGCTCTATCTTCAAAGTCACTAATTATTTCTTCAGCTGTATATAATATAATCCAGTGTTTAACTCATCCGTAGAGGTATCAATAACATGTCTACATTTCTAGAAGCTCTGTTTATCCTTCACATCTCTCTCTTCACAGTGTGCTGTTCTCTCCTTATGATTTCCAGTTTTTCTTTTATCACTTTAGCCATTTGAAGCATAGTTATTTCATACTCTTTGTTAGATTGCTCTATTACATGGGAATAGTAGTTTTCCTATTTATAGTGTCTACTGACTCTTGTGATAGATTATTTCCCCATCGAATTATAAGGTTTAATTGTTTCCCCCACCTTCCTTCTTCTACCCCCAAACTACCTGTGCACTCTAAGGTGTAAAAGTCTTACTACAAAATCATTTTACTTTTGCTTTTGGTCTGGAATTAGTTTTGATATTTGTTTCTCAGCTTGGACATTCCAGCATTAAATCAGTGATGTAAATTCCAACTTCACATGATTTTTGGTGTCCAAGGGCTTTAATTCCTCTCTTATCTTCCCATCAAAAATTCCAAAAAATAACAAACTTTCTAGTCACCCTACTTGAACCAGCAAATAGGTTTTTGCTCCTTTTACCAAGGAAGCAGCCTTTTCTTTCCAGGATCCCAGCTTTAAGTAGAGGTCTCTGCCTCACTCGGGCCCAATGCCATATTTCCCATGTTTACATGGGCAATAAAACCTCAGTCTCTAATCCCCTTATCCAATCTAATATCTTCCAAAACCATCACAGTGTCTGCTCAAAAGTTAACTGCTCAAACCTAACACTGCCTTTATTTCTGACATGTCATCATGCCAGAAGTTATCTTTATTCAAATCAATTTATATATTTAGATTTTATTCTTATACATTGTATCTAGCATGTTCATGGTTTCATAACTGTGGAATTGAAGAGTGGGTGGAGTTTGTTAGTTAAAAAGTATTTCTCTCTTTTAAACTATTTGTATGTGCACATAGAAAGCAGTCTAGAACAATGTTCACCTAATGGTAATGATTGTTATTTCCAGAAATTCAGATTCATTGATTTTTTTAACTTTCTTTGTATAGGTGCAAATTGTTCAAATATTTCAATAATTACCTTGTCTCATTTTTAACTGGAATAAAATAGTTATAAAATAAATGTTAGTGTCTCCTATGTCTTTTGAACAAAGAACAATCTCCTTAGCCTGTTAACCAAGGACATTCATGATCTGACCTCATCCTACCTGTCTAGACCCATTTCACAACAGTCTCCCCACATTCCCTACCCTCTGGTTCACTTGACAACACAACATTTCCCACACATGTCTCTTTTGTCACATTCTTATGACTTCATTGAGGCCCCTCCCCCTGTAAAAATCTTCTCAGCATGTCCTCATGTTCTCAGCAGGTCCCAGTATTACTCAACCTTCAAACCACTTCTTTTTATAAACCTCTTCATAACCCTTTACTTCCTCTTTTAGTCTTCCCCAGTCCTTAAAATACAACATTTTCCATATTGAATCACTTTTATTTATCTGTCTGTTGACCCCTTCAGAGAAAGGTGAGGACTACATCTAATATTTTAAATATGCCTCGTTTATCCAGTAAATGAGTTCATGAATAAATAAATGAAATGAATGTTCACAACTTGCTGAGTTAAAAGCCGGCTTCTTGGAGATTTCACTCTGGGTGAGCTGCAGGTTCATATGAGATACCAGATAAGTTGTTGTGATTCCCTATGTCCTCTGGGTGGTAGTCAATTGGGATGTTTTGGTAGCCCTGGGTAGCTGCTGAGAAGTCTGTAGGCAAAGAATGGCCAGTGGTATTCTGTAATGCCTTACATGTGAATTGCCATTAGTGGTCATAGCACTTTTTGTTTTTAATTTTTATTAGAGTACAGTTGATTTACAATGTTGTGTTCGTTTTTGCTGAACAGCAAAGTGAACCAGTTATACATATACATATATCCACTCCTTTTTAGACTCTTTTCCCATGTAGGTCATTACAGAGTATTGAGTAGAGTCCCCTGTGCTATACAGTAGGTCCTTATTAGTTATCTATTTTATATATAGTAGTGTGTATATGTCAATCCCAATCTCCCAATTTATAGCACTTTGATAAACAACATTTCACTTGATCCATTGAGATAACTGGGAAAATAGTCATGTGCCCAGTTTGTAAATGAGAAAACTGATGTTTAGAGCATTGATGACTTATCCAGAGATTCAGGAAAACAACTTTGACCTCGGTGTTCTGTTGCCAAGTCCAGTGATCTGTGTTTCGTCTCTTTTACCATCAGCCTCTACAACTCTACAGGTATTCCTGGACCCCACTGTGGTAGGAGTTAAAATATCAGCTATGACACTGTGATGGTGAGAAAGCCAGGCTCAGACCTACATTCTAACACCAGCTTTCTCCCTAAATTGCTGGCTGGCCTTCATGTCACCCCTCTGGCCTTGAGCATTTTCATGTGCAGACTCAATTTCTTCAAAATGAAGAGGACCTCTAAGGTCCTTACTCTTGACAGTTTCATGAGCCTAAGGGTCTATGAGAATACGATGAAGGAAGTATGCCTAATTCAAGTTTTAGACCTCTTTCCAGCCACCTTTCTTGATGTTTTCCGACACAGGCTTAGCACCAGCGCCTGGAGTGCTGCCATCACCTGAATCTTTGAACCTAGTCACTTGATGCTCTGCTCTTTTCACCATGATTCTTTCTTGACCTTAGACTGTCCTTTCTTTTTAGAGGCCAAAAGGAGCAGTTATGTAACTGAGAAGAGCTAGAGTTAACCAAAAATTGCAATAGCAATTTAAGACACCCCACAAAAAAAGAAAACTAAATTCACCCAGCACAGTGTACAAACCTAACACAGACACAGCCCACCTGCCTCCTATTCTCCCTGCCTCCTCACACACCAATTCTTTAGTCAAAGCTTTATTATTTCATTACTCAGCATATTTTCAACAAAGGCAAAAAGATTCACTCTAATTGTTCAACTGAAAAAGGGTCTTTTTTACTGAGATTCTTTTTCCCCTTCTTGTTTTGTTTTCATCACACTTCAACACCTTGTAGGTTATTATGAGGGATATTAAGTGAGCCTTTTTCCTTATAGAACCATGAGACAATCAATTTTATAAAATAGTCAGAAAGCGATGCTCTGAATGAGGAAGAGGAACGAATATCTATCACTTAAAATTACTTACAATGCTTCCTTTAGTATGAAACAAATGTGTTAAATCAAAATGCTACTAAAACTTAAAAGGCCAAACAGGGAGACACAAAATCCACATGAGTTTATTTGCCGTCTTCATCCAGGGTGAGCTGGAGCTGACTGGCTTTGATTCTACATAATTGTTTTTGAATTTTATCTTATATAAAAGAAATTAGTGGGGCACTTTCTTCAAGTAAAGAAAATAAACATGTCCCTGATATCAGGGCAGAGAGTTAGAACAGAGCTAGGTTCTGCCATAGAGAAAGTTCCTACAGCTGACAAAAAACTCAGCAGGACTGACTAGCTGGAGTTGACCTATAGATATGGCATGGAGCCGAAGAAGGAAAGCTGAGTAAAACTGCTCAGTTTGTTTTACTTTTCTGGTGAAATGACCATGTGTTTCCAAATAGTCCCAAAGCGCATGTCTTTAACGGCCATTACTCCACTGTACTGGCATGCCGCTGAGGGCTTTGCTTATTCCCTAATTATCAAAAAGAGCTGCTGGAATTCATTAAGAAATTATAAGTAATATCCCAAGTACCTTCAAAACCAAGTTTGGCAATATCCTTAAATCTTGCCTCAATGGTAGACTCCCTTGGTTTACTCTGAAACAGACTAGAAATTGACAATACTGAAACCACCTGAGCCAAAGATGAGGCAGCCAGTTATTTCCCAGTAATTGTTGTTCCCATGGCTTATTTAAAAGTCCTTCAAATGAGTATACAAGAACAAATCAAACCATTTTCAATAATCTACAAGTTATGCACAGCTATTTAACTAACTTGAATAATATGGTAGACGCACAAGCCTCTTAGATATTGTAGAAAACTAATGCCCTCTATTTTGAATTGGTGTGGAAAGTGAAATGTGTAAAAAGTAGGTAAAGAAGATACATTTAAGACTCAGAGATTCTTTTTTTCATTGTTGTTTTGTTTTGGTTTGGTTTTGGTTTGCTTTTTCAGTGAAAGTCTGAATTTTTTTAAATTCTATTTTGTATTCTGTCAGCACACTTTGCAATCAAATTTCACTACAGTCCTTGAAAATATTTGTTAAAGGACCTAAGTGTCTTACTTTCTAGTTTTTCTTAGAGTAGGTACTAGTAGTATCTTAACCATGTAGCTACTGAAAAAAAATCTGCTTATTAAATACCAGGTCCACTTTTGGTTCTGTTTTGAGTTTAGAAAATAAATCTGAAAAATTAAATCTTAATAAATTTTCAACTTTTAAATATATATTTTTTAAATATTAAACTCGAATTTTAAATCACCTAGTCCTGGAGAATTTGCAGATGTATAATAGTTTCTTTTTCTAATCTTACCCTAGAGAAAAAGATTCATGGTATTTTTTTTTTTTATGTATATGTAAGACTCAGAGATTCTTAATAAATTTTTTTCACTATTAATTGAACTACTTAGTAATCCAAGTCAAATCCTATGGCAGCAAGTGCTATTACAACAACCATTTCACTCTGGTAAAAATACTTCTCAACACTGGCTAAAGCCCAGTAAAATTCAATGTCACATTCCAGTAGAATTTGCGTTCAAACAACCTCTAAACTTGGTTATAATGGACTCTGACATTATTGTGACCCATTTTGCTTCCTTGAAGGTTGATATTTTTCAGGGAATATAAAGAACTATTTTTCTTCTATATTTTTTCTATCATCTACTGAGTCTTTGACATGCCTCAGGCACAACAACTTTAAATACAATTGTCTTGTTTAGTTATCACAACAACCCTTTGAACAGAAACTATAATTTATGCCTGAGTATACTCATATATATGCAGAAGGAACTGAGACATGGAGAAATTAAACTTTTTTGCAGTCAATCATGCAGCTGGTAAGTGATGGAGTCCACATTTGACCTCAGAGAGTCTGATTCAAAGCCCACACTTTTCACAGATTTGTTACCCAGCTCCCACCCCTTCCCCACCACATATACTGTTTTCCTCTACCTCAGCATCTTGTAGCAGTTGTGATTTTTAATGTTATCTAAGATTACACTCCACAATTTATGTCCACTGTAAGCTTTCTTCCTTATACCATAATCAGCCTCACCAATATACAACCGGAAAGCATCACAAACACTTGATAAACACACATACATATATACTACATATACTTTATATCTCTCTCTATATATATTATCTTTCTATATTTGTATCTGTCTCTCTATGCAAGGGTAAGGGTAGGGGGGCAGACAGAGAGTTAGAGAGAGAGAAAAAAGAAAGATTGACGCACCAGACGCAAAGTGACAAGATAATATTAAGCAGAGGCAAAGGCAAGCTCCTACATTTACGTCAGGAACTCTTCTAGACCTTATGTCCTCAGCGCATAGTAAATGCTTAATAAATGTTTGTGGAATGACTGAGGGAGAGAGTGAGTGAATGGTAAGTGACAGTACTAATAGGAGGGCAGACATGGTTTCACGTGTATGAAGACTCAGTGGTCCTCACTGACACTAAGGTTGACATGAGCAAGTGAGTAGATGTGACCACCTACCAGCTGTGGTGCAGTACAGCCTGTATTTACAGAAGCCTCCATCTCAGCATGGAAGTATTAGTCCTGACCTCCTGCGTTGTCCAGTGCTGTGGGCACCTGAATGGTGAGCAGCTCAGAAAAGGATGTGGGTCATGGTTAGAGTGTTGGAGAAGTCCTGCCATAGAAAAAGAAGCCTCATGGAAACCTAACGTTTTCAGACATTGCAAGGCTGTTTAGGGAAGGGGATTAGATTGGTTATGTGTGATCTGAAGGTATTCAGCCAGGAACAACAAGTAGAAGCCACAGAGAAGCAGATTTGGGTTCAGAGTTAGAGAGAACAGCCACTCTCCATCTCTCCCACTGATTGTGCCCTCCTCCTTTCTCACCACCTCCCAATTCAGAGCATCTTTCAAAGTCCAGAACAAGTTCTAGCTCCTTGGAGATGTTTCCTTCTCCAGCAAGACTGAAATTCAATGACATCTCCCATCTAGAAGCCTCTATTTCACCATCTCCCCCAAATGACAGCATTGTCTTGGCTCCTTCTCTTGTTCACTCAGTGCTCTGATAAGTGATAAGAATACAAAGATGAATAAGACTAGGTTATGGGTACTTAGTGTGGAGAGAAAGACAGAGAAGTAAAAAAAACCGATGACAACATACTTGGTGCAACAGAACTATGCACTGAGTATTGCTGGTCCTTGGAAGATAGGCATCCAAATAAATATGAGGAACCAGAGAAAATATCCCAGGAAGATGAGGTTTACTTGTTTTCTCCTGAGCTGTATCTGAAGAAAGTTTGGAAACTAACTAGGTAAAGAATTGGGAAAGGGGGCTCCAAGCACAGGGAGCAGCTAAGGATCCAAGGGAATGTGTTCTACATGACTAGAGGATGTCAGTGCCAGTTAGGAACTTCCTACAGCAAGGGTCTTATTTCCTTAATATTTACACTCTTCCAGTACACACTTCTCAACACATGTGATTTAATTGTCACTAATAATTGCTTATTAGACTAGAATAAATATCATAAGCAAGAAGGGACTGTGATGTTCTCTGATCTGCATACTCAGATTGACAAGAGCAGGGCTAGAATAGTCAGGTGTGGTTGATTGAGGACCACCATTTATAAAAATCTGGACAGTTCTTGTGGCATAACAGAAAGAGCGTAAGCTCTGCAGTCAAACCAATCTGGGTTTGAAGTCCCGCTCTGTGACCACAGAAATACCACATCTCTTTTGAGCCTCAGTTTTCTCATCCTAAGACAGAGCTAACAGTATGTATAATACCTCATAGGCCTGCTGTGTAGCTTAAATGAGATAATAAAAGGAAAGCCCAAGAAAGCCGCCTGTTAATATTAAGTGACCCATAAATCATAGATCTCATTAACAGTCAGAAGAGAGTCTCTGAATTGAAGATTAAGAAGTTGGAGAATGATTTTACTAGCATTGTCACGGGCCAAACTGATATCCATTTTACACCTAATAAAGAAAAACAGGCATAGTGATTATTGAACCCTGTTAGGACATAAGGCTCAGATTAGAGTTACCTGGTTCAGTTACCAGTGCAAATTTGTCATTATTTGCTGACCCTGCCCTCCTTGGTTGGGTGACCTTACCATAAAGTGTGCTGAGAAGCCTGTGCTGTCTAAAGGAGCAGCTGTCATCATTCATTCCATAACTGAACAAGTTAGAAAGTATTCTTAACTAAAATTGGCTATTTCCTTAAAATTATAATAAAAGGTAGAATGCCAGGAAAAATGGAATCTAACTGAACATACTGCTATGGTGACAGTATTTAAGTGTGGGAAGGAACTAATAATAAAAGGGAAAGTCAACCAACAATGTTCACATGACACTGAATGATAGTGATCAGTCAGAAACCAGAATATTTGCTTGAGCAAGGGACATTTGTTCAGAAACTTCCAGATAGCAATTTTTTCATTCTGTGATGCTCGTCAAGTTTGAGTCTGTCTTAAATTAGCCAGACATGGTAAGCATGGGGAGGATTCCCACGTGAGCAGTCCCCAGATAAAAGCCTCTCATTTAATCCCTTTTCTTTTCATGAAGGGCCCCGAGTTTAACAAAGTTAAAATGGAGCTTATTATTCTGATATGCAACTCATACCTTTCCAATCTCATCCCTGCTCAAATTTGGTTTCAAATAACTTTATCCATTACCTCTCTTATTTGTATGCTTGTCTATCTTGCTATACCTCCAGATAAATTAAAAAGACTTCCATTCTCTACTTCAGTCTTTGTCTGAATTATACTGTATTCACTAAGCCAAACTGCTTTTCTCATCTACCAAGCCACTAACTGTTTTTTACCTAACCCAGACCAAGGCACCTACATCATGGAAGTTTCCCACACATCACCCACCAGAACAATCCCAGCCCAGCCATTCCTCCTCCACGCTCTGGGAGTTAAGTCATCTGGTTACATTTCAGTTGATGATATGTGTCTGTTTGTCTCCTCTAATGGCTTGTAAGGCCTTGGGGGTCGAGCTCATGTCTAATCTTTGCTTCAAACATCTGTATACTACTGAATACATCATTACTGTACATTACTCTAATCCAGTAGGGACTCAGTAAAAACTTGTTGACTGACTGATTTAGCACAGGGATGATTATTACGTAAGCCACTTTGGTAAATAAATTTCAAATAATGACCAGCTCACACAAATGTTTTACTAGCTCACCCTCCCCATGGAATTAACACAAAGAATGAAAATCAGCAGTCATTTCTACATGCCCAACATTAAATGTTAACTCACCCCTAGAGATAGCTATTTTCAAGCCTAATTTCAAGTCAAAATGTCTAAAATGGTTGTCATTCTTGGTGACATGCTGGGAGGATTTAAGAACTGAGGTATCAAATCCAGTCACTTCCACAGGTTATTAACTCCAACCCTGAAGATCATTATTTCTAGCATATAACTGATAATAATTCTAGCAGTTTATTTCAATTTATGTTTATGAAATAAAAGGGACTTACTCTCAAAGACATTCTAACAAAAGCAATTTGATAGGCATTACATTTCTTTTTTGTTGCAGTATAGTTGATGCACAATATTATTTTAGTTTTAGGTACAACTTAGTGATTCGACATTTAAATACATTATGAAATGATCACCATGATAAGTCTAGTAACCATTTGTCACCATACAAAATTTTTACAGTATTTCTGACTATATTCCTTATACTGTATATTACATCCCTATAATTTTTTTTTTTTATAACTGGAAGTTTGTAACTCTTAATCCCCTTCACCCACTTCACCCAACCCCCCACACCCAGCCTTTTTAGTGACCACCAGTTTGTTCTCTTTATCTATGTATTGTTTTCTTAGTTCCATTTATTGTTTTTTAGATTCCACGTATAAGTGAAACCATATGGTATTTTTCTTTCTCTAATTTCACTTAGCATAAAACCTTTTATGTTCATTCGTGTTGTTGCAAATGGAAAGATTTCATTCTTTTTATGGCTGAGTAATATTCCATTGTGTGTGTGTGTGTGTGTGTGTGTGTGTGTATATCTCACAATTTTTTTTATCCATTCATCCATCAATGGACACTTAGGTCGTTTCCATATCTTGGCTTTGTAAATAATGCTGCAATGAACATGGAGATGCACATATCTTTGCGAGTTAGTGTTTTCATTTTCTTCAGATAACTACCCAGAAGTGGAATTTCTAGATCATATGGTAGTTCTACTTTTAATTTTTTGAGGAACCTCCATATTGTTTTCCACAGTGACTGTGTCAGTTGACATTACTGACAACAGTGCACAAGGATTTCCTTTTCTCCACATCCTCAAGAACACTTGTTATTTCTTGTCTTTTTGATAATAGCCATTCTCATAGGTGTGAGGTGATATCTCACTGTGGTTTTGATTTGCATTTTCCTGATGGCTAGTGACACAGCATCTTTTCATGTGTCTGTTGGCCATCTATATGTCTTCCTTTGAAAAGTGTCTATTCAGGTCCTCTGCCCATTTTTTTAATTGGGTAGCTTGGTTTTTTTTGATATTGAGTTGTGAGTTCTTTATAATTATTTGGATGTTAACAATTTTTGATAGAGATTGCACTGAATTTGTAGACTGCTTTGGGAGTATGGACATTTATTAATTTTTCCAATGCACAAATACAATGCATCTTTCCATTTATATGTGTCATCTTTAATTTCTTTCATCAACGTCTTATAGGTTCCAGAGTACAGGTCTTTCAAGTCCTTTGTTAAATTTTTTAAGTATAATTTTATACTTTAATGGAATGAAATTGATTAGAAACCTTAATTTGAATTATACTATCCTTTAATGAGTCAATTAATTCAATGAACAGGAATGTAGCCATGAAAATAATCACCTGCCCTCTTACCCCTCTGAGGCAAAGAATTTTTTTAATAAATTTTAAAAATAAACTTAACACATATTGCTTCTCTTTTTGTTCCCTTTCACTACTCATTCAGAGACACCTGGGAGAAAGAAGAGAATTAAGGAATTTTACATGTACTCTCTGTCCGAGTTATTTTAGCCTTCTGATGTGAGATGGGACGGAGGTTGACCGATGTGGCTCAGAACTCAAGGGCAACAATCAGCGGATGAATAGGGAGTCAATCCCAGTTTTATGGTAGACACAGCTGTCTTACCTAGACCAATGATTCTGACCAAATATTTTCAAGATTAATTTATTCTAGTTCTTATCTATGTATGGTATAAATATGTTTAAATAAACTATCAGTTTGATTATAAAATTTAAATATTAATTTAAAGGAAAGTGTTTTAAGAAGTACTGAGATACTTGAGAATTACTATAAAATGCTACACCACTAATTATATTTATCTTATTTCAGAATGATCGTGAGAAAACTGATTAGCCTGTCTTCTGTCATGCTGTAAAAAGATTAACCTGCTTTTGGTGCTCTGATATCTTTTAATCAAATAAGAGTTTCAGTCACGTAAAACACTTGCAACATTTCACATCCCAGAAGGTTTCTTCAAGTCAGGTTCAGCCTGATTCACTGTGACAGCTTCTCTGAAGTTGCATCCTCTAAGAAACAATAATTGTCATTTGGGGGGCCTTCCGGGTGAAAAGGCACAACAGAACCAAAGGAGCTAGAACATATAATCTGCGCAACAAAAGAAATGCTCAAGGTCTCAAGGGCAATGAAGTGAATACTTTAAAGTATATTTGACTTTAAAGCTTATCTCTTTATTTTCTGCCCTTAATTGGGCAAATATTAGCAAATACACGAATTGTCTTCAAAGTTTGAGCCACACAGGGATAAACTCCACATTCACTACTCAGACTTCCAAGCTTTCCATATACATATAAATGGAAATAATTAGACTTCGGATGAAAAAAGAAAACCTGACAGAACAAAGAAAGACCGTGATCTAATATCAGAATAAAGTTAACAAATGTCATTAAGTGAGATAATTGGTGATGAGTGAAGGTCATGCCCAGTTTACTTTTCACAGTTGACAGATCAAAGTCATTCCTTCATTTGGGATAAAGACTAAATGCCATTAGTTTGGCCTTGGAAAATCCTGTCACATATGAAGTTTCTCTGGGATCTGCTGTTTCTAAGGCACATGAATGGTCATAACAAGTGCCAGGGAGCCAAGGCAGAGTGTCAGAAAAATTAACGGGTACATATCAATTTAAATGATGTTTTTTAATCCAGGATTAAATAATATGGTAAACGCAGTCATAACATATTATGGCACACTATTACTGTGAATATCATATGGCACAGGGATACACAGAAAGATAAATAAGACTGTCATGGAATGATGGACTCATGAGGTCAGAGGGCAGTAAGAGGTCATAGTGCCAGACTACCCATTGATTCATGAATCCTCTTCCCTGCCAGGTAGTCATCCAGTCCATAGCTGGAGAGCCTCTGTTGATGGGGATTTCTCCAGTCCTGCTGTAGCCATGCATAGCTCTAATCAAAAAGCTGTTTCTCTCTGTGACTAGGAGTCTGGCTTCATCCATTCAACCAAAGCGCAATTTTAAATATCATAGTCATTTCACTGTGAAGTACTTACTAACAGTAGAATCACGTCCTAGAAAACTAGGAGGAAAAGTGCACTCTTTCCAAACTTAGGCATTCAAGTGTCAGAGGAGCAGCCTGAGAGGGCATGACTCTGTCCAGGCAGTGGTTGTGCAGAGTGTGTGTTTCTGGTGAACAGATGGATGACCTTGAGTAAGTCACTCTTTATTAAAGGCCCTGGTCTCTAAAAGGACATCAGTGAACAGGAATCAAACAAGTCCACAGAAATAAAAGGGAAAATTGCCACTGCCATTTATGCTGTAACTAGGGGTCAGGCTTCATCCATTCTGTCCTATTGCTAACCCTTGAGACCAAACAGAACAAACCAAATCCTTCCACCACCTAACATTCCTTTGCTATTTGAAGATGGTTATCTCATCCGTATCATCATACCACCAAGTCTTCTCAGTCCCTTAAAACATTCCTCATGGGGTATTTTTCCAATCTTCTCAATATTCTGATGAGGCGCTCTAGTTGCAATTCAATTTGCCTATGTCCCTTTAAAAATATAGACCTGAATATAGAATTCCTTGTATAATCGTTATAGGGCAGAGACAAAACTGACTATCATTTCTCTTGTTCTACGTGCTATTCTTTCTGTAATTCAGCCAAGATCTCATCACCACTTTTGGTAGCTGCTACCATTTGAGCAACAGTTCTCCAATATAGAATAACTGATGTTTAATTAGTACTGTATGCTTTAGAAATTGTTTCATCTGTATAGCTCATTTGAACCTGACAGCAATGTGTAATAAAGGTATTATTTGTGTCATTTTCAGATGAAGAAACTAAGATTTACAGAGGATAGGTAAATTTTTCCTGTACCACATAAATAAGTTGCACAGCTAAGACCCAAATCCAGGTCCTCTGACTATAAATCATGTGCCTTTGTGACTATATTACTCTCCTTTAGACTCTTTGATGATGCTTCAGTGATATGATGATAGATTATTGTCAAAGGCAAAACTTCAAAAATTACAGTTTCCTGTTCTGCCAGGGTAGGAACTGTACCCTGGGATAGAACGAGGGCAGCATGACCTGCTAAGTCATGCTGCCTCCTTTTCAAATGGTTACAAACCATCCTTTTAATTATTCACTCCTGATTCTTGCCCATACTTGACTTCAAACTCGGCGGTCTGTTGTGTGTAGTCTGATTCTTTAATTTTTTAAGTCAAGATTACATTTTCAATATTCCAGCCTTCAGACATCAAATTGTACTCCAAAACCGCCAAAAATTCATCAATGCTTATTCAGGTTCTTTTTGAATACAGATCTCATTGTGATACATTTGCTATTAGTTAAAGCTGTAAAACATTCATAAATGTAATGATTTGCTCTATGCTGCCATCAAAAACGTTGATTTAGGGCTTCCCTGGTGGCGCAGTGGTTGAGAGTCCGCCTGCCGATGCAGGGCACGTGGGTTCGTGCCCCGGTCGGGGAGGATCCCACATGCCACGGAGCGGCTGGGCCCGTGAGCCATGGCCGCTAAGCCTGCGCGTCCAGAGCCTGTGCTCTGCAACGGGAGAGGCCACAGCAGTGAGAGGCCCACGTACTGCAAAAAATAAAAAATTAAAAATAAAATAAAATTTTAAAAAACGTTGATTTAATTTTGAAAAATCTGGGTTGAGAACAGAATCCTAAGGCACTTAAAGACCCCTGTGAATTCCTCCAATTCAAAAGCAGGGTAGGACTCCCTGGGAGGTTTATCAGAATCCACATGTTGGAGGCTTGGAGAATGTGTAGGGTTGAAAAGCATATTACGTATCACCATATAATTTAATATTGAAAAACATTGGTTCTCCCTTAAGAAACTGCAAGAACTTCAGGAGTTTCCAAGTTTACTAATTAGGGCCAAGGATTTTGCAATTTTAAGACATATTGCCTGAATTAATAATATTCCATTAATCAGGATCTCTGAATACAACTGGGCAGCTAGCTAAAAATCCCGTTTACTTTTTTCCACCCAGTTTGGTTGTTTTCCTTGTTGATAGGATTTTATTAGACTTCGCCACATGCTTTACTGAAATCCAGCTACTCTATGTTTATTGCCTTTCCCTGAACTCCCACTCCTCCTTTAAACACTTTCTTCATTTGGTTTCCAGGACACCATACCCACTTGGCTTTTCCTTTTACATTTCTGGCTATGTCTTCTCCAGTTCCTCTTCATTTCCTTGACATCTGAATTTTGAAGTATCCCAGAACTCAGTCCTTGGACTGCGTTTCTTTTCTAACCACACCTACTCCGAGATGATCTCATCCAGACTCATGGCTTGGGCAGCATTGGCTGATGCTCAGAGCCCAGCTCTCCCCTGAACAGCAGGTCTGAATATCTGACTATCTACTGGGCATCTCCATTTGAATGTCTAATAAGGTTTCCAAACTTAATGTGTTGAATACTGAGCTTCTGATAACCGCACTACCACCACCAACAGTATAAGCTAGCTCTTCCTGCAGATTTCCAATCTCAGGAAATGAAAACTCATTCCTCTATCCCCTCAGGCTAAGAACCTTGGCATTATAGTTGACTCCTCTCTCTGTCTCACATTCTACATCCAGCTGGTCAGCTAATCCTGCAGCTCTAACATCAAAATATATTCAGAATCTGATCACTTTCAGCATCTCCACTGCCACCATCCAGGTACAAGACAGCAGCATCTTTCACCTTTTCCCACCCTTGCCCTCTCAGTCTGTACCCAACTCTCAGTCAGAGTGCTCCTGTAAATATGTCAAGTCTCGTCACTCCTCATTCCTCCTCATTACTCAAAACTTACCTCACTCAGAGTTAATACCAAAGGTCTGCAACGATCAAAGACCCAGGATGATCTGGCCCTTGGCTACATTTTTCACTTCACCTCTATCTCCAGCTTTGCTTGCTCTGTTCAGCCCCACCAGCGGCCTCACTGTTTCTCTAGTATTCCTGCCTCAGGGCCTTTGCACTTGCTATTCCAATGCACTTGCCATTTGACCTCAAACACTCTTCCCCTGGATGGTCACATAGTGATCATTGTCTTGACTTCTTGGTCTTTACTTCCCATTCACCTTGTAAGTGAGAACTTGCCTGGTCACACCAGCAAAATTGCAATTTCCTGCAAAAACACACCTCAAATCCCTCTACTCTGCGTAAGTCTTACAATTTATCAATCTCTAACATACTAAATATTTTACTTATTTATCTTGTCTTTTGTCTCTATCCACTACTAAAATGTAAGTTCCATGGAAACAGGGATTTTTACTCTTTTATTCACTGCTGTATATCTAGTGCCTATAACAGTTTCTGGTGCATAATAGGTGTTAAAAATACTTTCTTCGTTTGGTTTTGTTGAATGAGTGAATGATCTTCCAACCTATCCCCTGTCGAGGAAGGAAACAAGGTTAGTGATGGTGACTTGCTGAAGATATCGGAATCCCAATGATCAGTACTTCTTTATTTCCAAATCAGTCCTTTGATAATCTGTTCTAGAATGCTGCCTGGAACGTCAAACTGTGGTTCTCATGTCTGGAGGGGGTGGCTGACTAGTGCTCTCACACATCCTGTACTTCCTTTCTCAAAGACTTACCAAACTATTTGCCATTGTTTTCTCACTGAATCATTGAATCACCTGTCTATATACAAGTGCATGGCAAGTCACCAGGTGAATCACTTCCACCAAGGACCTCTCCCAAGGTCAGGCAGTGCTGGCCATTCTATCATAGTCCCTCACATCAGCAGTCTTCAGGCTTTCTTGCTCACATATCCCCTAAAATAACTTCAAAAAACTATGTATCCCTTAACATCTTTTAAGTTGAAATCTAAAATTTTCATCATACATTTGAAAATATATTTGTAATAGTAAATAGAAAATCTTAAAAACGTTGTAAGTTGAAATATGATGAGGACTGAATGTTATCAGAGTTAATAGTTCATTACACTATGTGATAAAATAGGCTTTTACTACCTTATGCAATAACATGCCAAATTCAAAAGAAAGCATGCATATCTTTTATCTGTGGGTGTTAGCAAATGTATCTTGAAAAATTTAGTAGTCCCAGAAAACATTCCATTTAAAAGATTAAATATACATTTAGAAGATTCAGAATTAGTAAGTACAGCATTTTGGTGTTCTGAACTCAGAACATCCCAATAAAGATCCAGCCCCATCCTAAACAGAACTATGCACAAAACAGGGAAAGACAAAAAGTCCCATCAAACTGAGATACTTTGATCGGTCTTTAAAGGAGCCTTCTCCAAAATCAATTTTTCTTATTATTACTTTGGCCACAGAGAGTTTTACACTCTGGGACAATCCACCAGAGTAAGAGCATACTGAGGGTTAAACATGAGTGTAAGTGAGTTCTCAGAGAGTGTTAGAAGAAAACAAATACAAATGGAAGGAAAGCAGGGATTAGAAATTGACTTCCTTATACAAAAACAAACTCAAAATGGATTAAAGACCTAAATGTAAGACTGGAAATCATAAAAGTACTAGAAGAAAACACAGGCAGCATACCCTTTAATATAAATCATAGCAATATTTTTTTGGATCTGTCTCTCAAGGCAAAGGAAAAGCAAAGATAAACAAATGGGACCTAAAACAGCTTTTTCACAGCAAAGGAAACCATTGACAAAATGAAAAGACAACCTAGTTCATGGGAGGCAATATTCACAAATGATATGATGGATAAAGTGTTGACATCCAAAATATATAAATAGCTCATACAATTCAATATCAAAAAAAAATTTAATAATAAGCAGAAAACCTAAATAGACATTTTTCCAAAGCAGACAGACAGATGGCCAACAGGCATGTGAAAAGCTGCGCAACATCGCTAGTCATCAGAGAAATGCAAATCAAAATTACAATGAGATATCCCCTCATACCTGTCAGAATGGCTATCATCAAAAACACAAAAAATAGGGCTTCCCTGGTGGCGCAGTGGTTGAGAGTGCCTATAACAGTTTCTGGTGCGGGAGACACGGGTTCTGCCGATGCGGGAGACACGGGTTCGTGCCCCGGTCCGGGAAGATCCCACATGCCGCGGAGCGGCTGGGCCCGTGAGCCATGGCCACTGAGCCTGCGCGTCCGGAGCCTGTGCTCCGCAACGGGAGAGGCCACGGCGGGGAGAGGCCCACGTACCGCAAAAAAAATAAACCCCAAAAAAAAAAAAAAAAAAAAAACACAAAAAATAACAAATGTTGCTGAGGATGTAGAGAAAAGTGAACCCTAGTACACTTTTGGTAGGATGTAAAATGGTGTAGTCACTATGAAAAATAGTATAGAGGTTCCTAAAAAACTAAAAATAGAACTACCATAAGATCTAGCAATTCCACTTCTGGGTATATATATTTGAAGAAAATGAAAACACTAATTCAAAAAGATACATGCACCCAATGTTCATTGTAGCATTATTTACAATAGCCAAGATATGGGTTAAGTATTCAATTAATGGAAGCTATTATTATTATTATTATTATTATTATTATTATTATTATTCAGAAGACCTACTTTAAAATCCTATTTTTTCTACTGAGCAGTTCATTAGGTGTAACTCTGAGCAAGTTATTTTAACCTCTCTTGAACCTCCATCAAGTACCCTTTAAGAAAAGTATAGTATACACTTATTATCTGATCAAGCAATTCTATTCTTAGGTATTTATCCAAATAAATTGTTTGAGTAATTTGTGCACAAATCTTCATAGAACTTTTATTCATAATAGCCAAAACCTTTGCATTGTTTCTACAATGCAAATGCCCACTGACAGGTAAGCAGATAAACTATGGTAGTTCAGTGCAAAGGAATACTATTCAACAACAGGAAGGAACAGACTGCTGACATATGTACCAACATGGATGAATCTCCAAATATTAAGCTGACAAAAAGAAGCCAGACAGAAAGAGAGTAAATACTGTATGATTTCATTTACAGGAAATTCTAAAAACGACAAATCTAGTCTACGGTGAAAAAATGCAGCTGGTTGCCCAGGGCCTGGAGTGGGAGGGCATGAGGAAAATTTGGGGGGGTGATAGAAATGGTCTGTATCTTGCTTGTGAGTGAGTATACATGTCAAAACTCATCAAACTGTACCTATAAAATGGATACTTCCTACCAGTTAAATGGATACTTCCTACCAGTATGTACGTTACACCTCAACAAAGTTGATTTTTAAAAGTCCACATGCCATTATCCAAGAGGTCAAAATCCAAAAGCTGTGAAAATCAAAAGATTTGGTGAGTGCAAAATGTGACCTAGCCAAACATGAATCTCTTCATAGCCTGTATTTATCCTATTGAGTCATGATATTCATGCATTAAAGTGAAAGTAATTACAGAGTGCTTCCTCAGACCTTGCGGGGAGGGGGGGGGGGGATACATACTACACAATATATACACTGAATTACCTTTCTAAAATCTGAAATATTCTGAATTCGAAAACAGGCCTTGACTCAGACTTTTGGATAAAGAATTGTGGATTGCTTTCTTTGTCCTAGGAAAAAGAAGAATGGAAGAAAGAAAAAGGAGGGAAAGAAGAGAAAGGAAGGAAGAAAGGACAGAAGAAGGGTGGGTGGGAGGGAGGAAAGGGCGTCTTCCTGGTACAAACCCTTCCTAACCAACCTTCTTGCCGAAGTGTTTCTATCTCTGCCCTCTGCAGGCACAGCACCTGCTCTGGTCCTGGTGACAGCGATCCGATGACTCCCCCAGCCTCATCCTCACTGCCTGAGCCACTAAAATCGATCTAATTGATCAAGTGTTTTTAAAAGATTCTGAACACTCACATTTTAGAATTTGGTTCCAAGAGCAGGCACTGTGGGCCCCTTTATCATTCCTGTCTCAGAATTAAGAACCTGGGAGAGAAGGGGAAAAAAAGATGAAAGAAAAACTATCTTGAGAATTTGCCAAATAGTGAATTATTTCACACCCCTCTCCCTCAGCCTTTCCACGGAGGGTTGGTTTGAATCGAAACACTTCAAAGCTCTTTTGATATGTTTTCCTCTGGTCCATATACCCACCACACCCACCACAGAGAAATGGAGAAAAGATCCATACTTCATTGTGGGGACTTGGAATTAATTTAAAGCAAATATTTCCCCTAAAATGCTTCAATCCACAAACTGAGATTGTTTTTCAAGTTTTTATTTTACTTATTCTGTTTCCAACATGTTCTAGTTGCAGCCTCATGTGTAAACTATTGTGAACATGTTAAATCAGAAACACATTTTTTATTGTTATCTTTACCTCTCCAACTTTTAGTCTTCCCTAAAATATCTTGTGACCTCTGTGGTGTCACAACCCTGTCACATGAATTTTATGTCCCTTCCTCCTTAATTAGCCATGGTTACAGAGCAGCAATTATGTACAGAATAGGGAAAATGCAGTATTTCCTCTAAGAAAGGGTTAAATAGACAAATGTTTGGATCAGGTTCCCCTAACACCTTTGGAATTAATTGGATTTGAGGCTAAAAATAAATTACCCAATAGGTTAAAATGAGGTAATGTTGAAAGAATTGCTTGGAAAAGAACTGCAAAAATGCAAGAATGTCACCATGAATGGTTAAGAGCACCTTGCAAAAGCAGAAGAAGGCAGGTACGTTTCTCAACTAGATAAGGACACTTCAGGATGTAGGCCAGGTTATCCCTAAGACACTGATTCAAGACAGTAATGCTATTATCTATCCCTCAGTGCTGATGGGGAAAGTAGGTTTACAAAACAGAAAAGTGTTCCTATTCTTGAGGAATTTGCCATCCTCTTTAGCATTCTACTCCAAATCTAGAGTTGCCTTTCTTCCTGTGAGATGTCCTCAGCAAATAAGTGTGTGTTGAGGCAGGGAGGAGACTGATTCTGTGGTCCAATCAGTTTGTCCGAAGATTCCTGTCCTATCTTCCCCTTGGAGATTCACTATGCCTACTTGCATGTCAAAGGCTCTCAAAAGTCCTTCAGTGAAGAAACCTATTTACATCTATTTAAAGTGTAATTTCCCCAATTTATTTGACCTTGAAATCCTCTGTACATCCACCAATAGCTTGCAGAACTAGGATTCCTTGGAATGTATTTGGAGAAGTATGGTTCTAGAATCACTGTGTTCCCATGTTTTGGTGTTGCTACTCAACAGATGAAAATAAATCTTCCAGGTTTGGTCCGCAAGTTTAAAATCATAGGGAAGTGTACATGATTTTATTCCTCCAGTTCCTGTAGTTTTTTGGAAGGGGGACTCTTTCTAAAAAGGGAAGCATGTGTCCCCTTAGCACTCTTGAAGCATGTTTGCTGGTAACATATCTTGGCTACATCTGAGCACGAATAACAGACCCTGTTTAGAGTTCTGGGCTTGCGGGGAATATACACTTCATGTCCAACAAAAGGAAATGAAGCAATACTTTATTAATAGCAGAGCAAAAGCACACGATAGGTTGTCTGGTAAACTAGGCTAGAATCTAGGCTTCAACACCTAAGAAGAGCTTCTTCCTCCTTTTCTCATGGCCCTAAAATGACTCGGTCTATAAAGTAGAGAGAGGGACTTAGCCAGACTTATGCAGGGGGCCAAGCCCTAATCAGACCTACTTACCCATGGAGGAGCTAAGACAAGAAAAATACCACAGAAATATGAAAGAGATACCACATGGATGCGAGACAGAGTGGATCAAGTGTGTGCCCTGTCCCCCGGACTCTAGCTTAGGACTCGCACAGTAGAATATCTACTATAAGGAGAATTTGTGAACATTTAATCTACAATCTCTCTGAGTAATGTATAAAAATACTACAAAGATATTCACCAATTTACCAATATTTTGAGAACAAAAATATAATTCTATAGATTACCTTTCAAAACTGGAAAGGTACTCAAATTCCCATTATTGACATAGCCATGCCAATATTCCTCACTGCCTGGGCAGTGGGTGGGAGGGGAGCGGAAGGGGAGGTGAGGAGTTCTCAGATGATGAGTGGCTCTAGGTCTCCTGCTGGAGCTGCTGCTGGGCTCTGCCTCCACCATGGCAACAGTCAACTCACTCCCTTACCCCTCAGAGAGATGGATCTCTCTTCTTCCCCGAACCATCTTTTCCCAGTGCCCTGGTTACTGCCTTCTTACATTCTTTGAGGCACTGTCTTCAGCTTTGGTCTATACAGCCCATAGGAGTGACATGGTAGGGGAGGGGGAAGAAGTGGGGATTAAGGAACAGAAGTATAAATGTCTATGGCATGTGGGCAGGAGAGTCACTTCTCATGTTGCTGGTAAAATCACTACCATCCCTCTTTTTCCTCTCCATCCACAGCTGGTTCTGAGACTGTTTCATGCCCACTTACCTGCGTATTACAAATCACAACTCACAAACAGAAAATTGCTACACCTTTCCAGAACGACTGAGTGGATTCTCAGGAATATTTGCTCTAATGACTAAGAATCATCTTCAGTAGTGTGACAGGGTGGGGTCCCAAATGCAATGACGCAACTTTGATTGTTCTTTTCTTGTTTACATTAACAGTTGCCTGAAAGAATCTGGATATACAGAAAATTCGTGCCTTCATTTCCAAGAGTCATCATGAGGTCCCTGTATACATCTTCTGTCCGCAGAATGTACATGCTCAAGTCCCTGATGTGCCAATAAGAGCCAAGTCTATAGTTGAGCCCGTGGCCCTCAGACACCCACCATGTACAAGGGGTCTGCCAGCCAGTACCCAGGGTAGCTCAGTTCTTTCTTGAGAGTAGCTCTGTACCATCTACTGGATAAGAGCCAGTCAGCTCCCCTCAAGTGATGCTAAGTTGCCTTACCCTAGCCCTTCTAGATGACTTCAAGGTCATTTGCCTTCCTTTCAGAATGTATACTTAGAGATTCCATAGTGATATATCTTCCTATACAGTGAAGCAATTGGAATGGCCCTCACTGAGAAAGGGAAAAACCAAAATTAATATCTGAGAGGCTTCCTCTCTCCCATTCTAGTGTAATACCCTACTATAAAAGGTTTTTTGAGCCCTTCCCCTTTCTAATTGTGTGGCCAAGTAATTTTGACAGGGTAGAACAGCCATAAGCATCTCAGATCATCTTGTTGCCTCTTGCTGAAAGGTAATGTTGTACTCGGAGCTATATCTCTAGCCCCTAGCACAGTGACTAGCACATATTAGGTGCTATACGAATATTTTGCAAATGAACTAAAGCAATGTTATTTTTTTCTCATTTGACAGTTTTTTAATTCAGATCCTGTTTAACATTGAGGATAAACTGTTTTGCCTAAATTTTCATATTCCTTTTGCCAAGGTTCATGCAGATTCTCTGCATATCTAAGTTTGATTGACAGTCTTCTGAATTCTAATTAATTGAGCATGTTAATTACTGACTCCTGCCTCTTCCTTAGCCACCATCTCCAATTAATCAATCTGTCCTATAGTCTTAAATAAGACTTCTCATCAAGTCTCAAATCTGTCACTTTTTTCCGTCTGCTGTGCCAACATCATAGTCCAAACCACCTTCATTTCCCTCCTGGACCCCTGCAACAAACTCGTAACTAGCTCCCCTGCCTCCAGTGTTACAATCCTGTTCAAATGCAAATCTGGCCATGTCACTTCTATGCTTAAAATCCTTCAATAAGAGACACATACCAGGGGTTCTGGGAACATGTGGCCTGAGTGAAGTCCCCATCTCAGCACTCCCAGAACAAACTACTTGTTTCTCCAACAGGCAGGTGCTGAGACCTGTGAGTGAGAGTCTGGGTTCCTTACAGTCCCTTCAGATAGAGCTAGTGAAGGACTCCCTCTTCCACTGGACTGGGCAATCAACAGCAGAGTACAGTTGGTAGCCAGGGCTTATGGGTGTTGGTACACAAGAGGAAGAGCTTGTCTATCAGGGATTTGTGGATCCCAACTATGCCCTCCACTTCCTCAAAGTTGACATCAACCTAGTAGGCATGTGCAGGTCGTTCAAACCCTTCCAAAGCCAAGAGAGGGAAGAATAGGTGAATAAACCCTCCCTTCTCCTGAGTTGAGTGAGTAAAGGTTTCTCGAAGTTTCTTCCAGGTGTCTCAGCAGAATGCTGGCATCTGTCTTTGCACTACAGGCCTACAGGACCATAAATCCATTTTCTTTTCACCTCCTGTAGGATTCCCACCATTAAGGACACTTCAACAACCAGGCCTGAGTCCTAAAGAGTAGACGGGGAAAACTAACTACCCATTTAAGAAATCCCAGCAACCAGACAGAGGAAGATCAGGTAGAACAATCAAAACAAGTTCTCAGTGAGACAGAGCTGCTGGAGAAAATAGACAAAAACCTGAATAGAAAATAAGGTTAATAAGAGTTCCGAAAGCAGTTTTAAAAGACTTTACTTGCATAAAAATAAGATCTCTCAGTGGAAAATTTATTAGTTAAATTAAAGGAGAAGATGATCATTAAGATCCTAACTCATGCTCTACAAGAGCAAATGCAAGATACACTTCAAAGTACTGAGCAAAATGATAAAAGAAATTAAAGTATCCAAGAGAAAAAGGAGAAACTGGAGGGATTCGGAGTTAATGTAAAAATAATAAGTGTTTCTAAAAGAGGAAAAGGAACAGATGAAGGAAAGGCAATCATTCAAAAAAGAGTAAGAGAAAATTTCCCTGAACTGAAGAAAGATCCAGAGCCTCAGATTGGAAGCATATGTATGGAGTTTCAGGCTGGATTGACAAGAAAGAAAAATCACAGACCAAAGCAGGTTAGAATTCCTGAGTTTTAAGGAGAAAGAGGAAATCTCATAAGCATACAGACAGTTAAAAATCAACCTACCTGCTATCATGGGGGGAAAAAAAATCCAACTTGTCACACAGAACCTAGAAAGCTAGGAGTTAAGGAAAACCATCTACAAACAAATGAAAGTAAGGACTATGAACCAAGAATTCTATACCCAGCCAAGATACTATTCTGTTGCCAGATGAGTGAAAGATACTAGAAAACAGGCAAGGACCAAAACAGGATATTACTCAAGTTCCCTTTATAAGGAAAATACTTGAGAAAAAAAAAAATGAACACTTTCATAAATGAATCAAAACAGAGACTCCAAGATGGGAGAAGATAAAAAGGAACAAAAATTACTGAGCAATAATACTTGATATGCGTGTATATGTATGTAATCTAAAATCTTAAAGAAAATGCATAGCTATTTGTGTAGTATATAAGTGTATAATTTATGATAAGTAAGGACAGTTGAAAGAAGGGATATATTTTAAGAAGAAGCACTATCTCAGAAAGTAGGATTTGGAGGTGGAGGGTGGAGAGAGGAGGAAGGCAAAAGTGCTCCCAAGAGAGTAGCGAAAGGAGGAAAAATAAGCAGAAATTTAAAGCATTCTACAGAAGGAAAGGTGAATGAATAGTAGCTGTGGCAGCCATAGAAGTGCCACATCTTCCTTCAAGAGAAAAATGCCATGAGGAATACAGTTTGCTGACAGAGGCTGGGGGTGGGAAAAGTGACTTAAAAATCTCTTAATGGCAATGCTATGACTAAATATTTATTTGAAACAGAATTAAAAGACAATCTGGAAATGGATATAAGCTGAATATTTTAAAAACCGATGACTTTATTCTAGAATAAACTCTTAGGAATGAAATAAGGAAAATATTTCATTTTAAGAGGAAGAAAAATTGTGAAATACTTAGGAATAAATTTAACAGCAAATGCATGAGAACTGTATAAAGAAAAAAAAGAGATACTTTTAAAGACAAACAAGATAACCACTCTCTTGGATGGGAAGACCTATTATCATCTAATGTCAATTCTCCCAAAATGAATATGCAGGTTATGGGGAACAGAGCACTCTCATACATTGCTAGTAGAAAGAGGAGGTTTCCTAGCATTTGTGGAAAGAAATCTTACAACATATGTTAAAATAAACAGTATCCTTTGACTCAGTAATTCCAGTCCTGTGATATACAGCACTAATGCCTGAGGACATATGTACACGATACTTATTGCAGAATAGTTTGCGGTTGCAAAAAGCTTTATAAACAAAATGAATGTTCACAAATGGGAAACTGGCTAAATATACTGTGATACGTCTACATCATAAAATAGTATATGTCAACCTAAAAGAATAAAAAAGAGCTCTGCCAAGTGAGTTGGAGGGAGTTCTATGCAGTATTGAATGAGAGAAGCAAAATGCGGGAAAATGTGTATAATATAATGCCATCTTGGTAAAAAGAAAAAAGCAACCACACTACTCAAAACACGTCTGTGTGTGCATATGTGTGTATAAAATATATGTCTGTACTTCCTTGATTCTGAAATGTCTATTTTTTTCACACTATAACATCTCTGAAATGAGGATGCATCTTTCAGTCACCAAATGACATATGGCAATCCTTACAGTGTTGTCCTTGCCTACAAATGCACGTCAAAGCATGTGTACCCACATGTAATGGGTGTCGGGGGCTTCAAGGAACAGTCCAAATGCAACAGTGGAGCACCGTTACAGGCAATGCTGCGTCATTCATGCTCTTGATGGCACAGATGACAGCAGTGTGCGGAAAAGCACAGACCCAAAGTCTGTGAATTGAAAAGAGATTCCAAAGAGTCAAATTCTGAATATGAAGAAGGTTTAGGACTATCTAGCCCCCACTTTATTTCACTTACAGTTTTCCTTTCATGTGTACAAATGAGTGATATCTAAAAAGGCCTAAAAGAAATAATTCAACAAGTTTTAAAGTCACAAGGGTTAAGAAAGCATTGTGTCGTGGTTTAATTGGCAGCATTTTTTTGCTTCAACATAGAACATAATTGTGTGCCTTTAACTGTAGCATCTTAAATTAAGTGAAATTTGCAGTATAGATCTATGTTTATTAAGATTAGAGCTGTACAGGACTATATGAGCAAGGAGAAAATTATGGATGAATACAATGCAGGATAGTAATATGAATGTATTAGTCTGCTAGGGCTGCCACAACAAAATCCCACAAACTGAGTGGCTTAAATAACAGAAATTTATTTTCTCTGGAAGCCAGAGATCAAGGTGTCAGCAGGTTTGGTTTCTCCTGAGGCCTCTCTCCTTGGCTTGTAGATGGCCACCTTCCCACTGTGTCCTCACGCGGCCTCTCCCCTGTGTGTGCAGCCCTGGTGTCTCTCCCCGTTCTAATAAGGATACCAGTCATATTGGATTAGGGCCCTACCATTATGATCTTATTCGATCTTAATTCTCTCTTTAAAAGCTCTAGCTCCAAATACAGTCACATTCTGAGGTACCGGGGTTTAAGGTTTCAACTACAAATTTGAGGTGGGAGGGGACACAGTTCAGTCCATAACAATAGGTTCCTTGGGGAGACTTGGGGAGAGAGAATAAGAGAGACCATGTAATAAAAGAAAAGAAAAAAGACCACACTTTTTTAAAATGGTCATGCATATATAGGCACTTACACAAAATCACTCATATGTCACCCCAATGATCACAGCAACACTATTTACAAAAGCCAAGACATGGAAGCAACATGAATGTCCATCGACAGAAAAATGGATAAAGAAGATGTGATATATATATATACACATACACACACACATATACACACAATGGAATATTGCTCAGTCATAAAAAAGAATGAAATAACGCCATTTGCAGCAACAGGGATGTACCTACAGATTATCATATTAAGTGGAGTAAGTCAAACAGAGAAAGACAAATATCATACGATATCATTTATACATAGAACCTTAAAAAATGATACAAATGAACTTATTTATGGCTACCAAAGGGGATATCAGGGGAGGGATAAATTAGGACTTTGGGATTAACATATACACACTACTATATACAAAATAGGTAAACAACAAGGACCTACTGTATATATAGCACAGGGAACTATACTCAGTATCTTGTAGTATACTATAATGGAGAAGAATCTGAAAAAGAACATATGCATATGTATGTATAACTGAATCACTTTGCTGTGCACTTGAAACTAACGCAACACTGTAAATCAACTGCACTCCAATAAAAAATTGTTTAAAAAGACAAAAAAAATAAAAATGAAAAAGTAAAATCACGCATCTGTGTATATAAAGATGCAAACATAAAATAATTATTTTAAAAGCATTTATTCAGTGGTTTCTCATTGTCCTTGGGATCAAGTCCAAAAACTATAACACGGCTGATAGACCTTTTAGGAGTGAAGCTCCCGACTCCTTCCCCAGTCTCCTCTGTCTCTTGCATTGTTCACTTCACTCTCTCTGCTCCAGAAGCCCCTAACTGCTTTCACTTCCTCTGAAACTCCTGCCCCTGTCCACTGTCCCTTCTCTTCAGAACACTCTTCACCAAACTGCCCACTTTTGCTCCATTCAGTCTTTAAGTCTCAGTTTAGATTTTACTTCCTTGGAGAGGCCTTGTCCCACCCCACACCAACTTTCTCACGGTAGTTCAAACTGCAATAGAATCATCCAGATCCTCGTTTAAAATGCAGATCCCTTGTTTCCACTCAGAGCTGCTGAATCAGACTACTGTGGCAGGGTGGGTGAGAATTCTTCTTCATTCTCCAAGGAAGATACACAGATGGCCAACAAACACATGAAAGGATGCTCAACATCACTAACCATCAGAGAAATGCAAATCAAAACTACAATGAGGCATCACCTCACACGGGTCAAAATGGCCATCATCAAAAAATCTACAAACAATAAATGCTGGAGAGGCTGTGGAGAAAAGGGAACCCTCTTGCACTGTTGGTGGGAATGTAAATTGATACAACCACTATGGAGAACAGTATGGAGGTTCTTAAAAAACTAAAAATAGAACTACCACATGACCCATCAATCCCACTACTGGGCATATACCCTGAGAAAACCATAATTCAAAAAGAGTCATGTACCACAATGTTCACTGCAGCTTTATTTAAAATAGCCAGGACATGGAAGCAACCTAAGTGTCCATCGACAGACGAATGGATAAAGAAGATGTGGCACGTATATACAATGGCATACTACTCAGCCATAAAAAGAAATGAAATTGAGTTATTTGTAGTGAGGTGGATGGACCTGGAGACTGTCATACAGAGTGTAGTAAGTCAGAAAGAGAAAAACAAATACTGTATGCTGACGCATATATATGGAACCTTAAAAAAAAAAAAATGGTTCTGACGAACCTAGCGGCAAGGCAGGAATAAAGACGCAGACATAGAGAGTGGACTTGAGGACACAGGGAGGGGAAGGGGAAGCTGAGACGAAGTGAGAGAGTGGCATGGACATATATACACTGCCAAATGTAAATTAGATAGCTAGTGGGAAGCAGCCGCATAGCACAGGGAGATCAGCTCAGGGCTTTGTGACCACCTAGAGGGGTGGGATAGGGAGGGTGGGAGGGAGATGCAAGGGGGAGGGGATATGGGGATATATGTATATGTATAGCTGATTCACTTTGTTATACAGTGGAAACTAACACACCATTGTAAAGCAATTATACTCTAATAAAGATGTTAAAAAAATTTTTTAAATTAAAAAATAAAGTGTGCGAACCTGTGCCACGGGCTAGTTAAATCTCCATAACACACTGAACTTTCTCCTTTAAGATCCATCACAAGTGTTACCGTTTATTTAATGCAGGGATGGGCAACCAGGTAGAATATATTTTAGGCTTTACACACCAAGAGGCAAAATCAAGGATGTTAACATAGGTACTTATATAACAAGATAGAAAACAAATTTTCACAAACTTTTAAGTAAAATTTTTAACACAATTAAAAACACAATGGAATATAATTTTTTGTAATACAAGTCTACTAATGAAGAAAACAGAATTTTTTTTGTTGGGATGACATTTTGCTTAATTAGGGTCGAAGTTAGTGTTTTCTAATAGTATAGTAGAAACATGGCCCTGTTCTACAAAGCTTTCCCTTGCTTCTCTGCAACAGTGTGTGAGTGGTCACAGGTCAATATCTCTTTGAAAGAAAAGGTGCTACACAGCACCTCTTTGGATCATCACACATGCACGCGCACACACACACACACATTCACCAGAGATGAACAAAAGTGCCAATAAATCTACTCAAATCAGCCTCTAGAATTTCACTACTCCTTTTCCTTCATGCCTTCTCTGTTCTGGCAATCAATTCACTTCCCTATCCTTTATTGAGTAAAACAAAGGCAACTGCTTGTAGTCAATATATATTTTTTTAACATCTTTATTGGAGCATAATTGCTTTACAATGGTGTGTTAGTTTCCGCTGTATAACAAAGTGAATCAGCTATACATATACATATACATATATCCGCATATCCCCTCCCCCTTGCATCTCCCTCCCACCCTCCCTATCCCACCCCTCTAGGTGGTCACAAAGCCCTGAGCTGATCTCCCTGTGCTATGCGGCTGCTTCCCACTAGCTAGCTATTTTACACTTGGTAGTGTATATATGTCAATGCTACTCTCTCACTACATCCCAGCTTACCCTTCCCCATCCCCGTGTCCTCAAGTCCATTCTCTACATCTGCATCTTTATTCCTGTCCTGCCCCTAGGTTCTTCAGACCTTTTTTTTTTTTTAGTTTCCACATATATGTGTTAGCATACAGTATTTGTTTTTCTCTTTCTGACTTACTTCACTCTGTATGACAGACTCTAGGTCCATCCACCTCACTACAAATAACTCAATTTCGTTTCTTTCTATGGCTGAGTAATATTCCATTGTATATATGTGCCACATCTTCTTTATCCATTCATCTGTCAATGGACAAGTAGTCAATATATTTTAAAGCCAACTTTCCAGGTAGAAATGGGCACTTCTTAGAGTCAGAACTAGAAGCCAAATATAAAAGATGACTGACTATATGTCCATAGGAAAATGCTCAAAGTCATTCTAGGTCCTGACACTTCAAGGTAAGGAGTTGTATTCTTGCCTTCCAAATTTCACATGATTTTTCTCTTATTGTCTTCTTTAGTTTCTGGACATAGAGAGACATGGCAAAGTCAAAAGTGCATTAAGGGCTTCCCTGGTGGCACAGTGGTTAAGAGTCCTCCTGCCGATGCAGGGGACGTGGGTTTGTGCCCCAGTCTGGGAAGACTGCACATGCCGCAGAGCGGCTGGGCCCGTGAGCCATGGCCGCTGAGCCTGCATGTATGGAGCCTGTGCTCCGTGCATTAAAAGAAAATACAGATTAATAGAGTAGGGAAAATTTTCCTAACTGTGTGGCTCAAAATCCAAAAAGCTTCACCAAATTAAAAGTGAAAGAATTTGCATAGCAAAGAAAAAATACACCAACATAATATGCAACTAAAAAGGCAAATGACCATCTGGAGGGCTGTTTGGAAATATATATTTATATTTTTCAAAAAGACAAATGACAAACTGGAAAAATATTTATAATTTACATATAAAGAGCCTCTAAAAATGGAGAGGAAAAAGACCAAAAACCCTATAGAAATTTTCACTAGAGATATAATCAGACAATTCATTGAAAAATAAATGCAAATTACTCTTACTCATATGAAAAAATGCTCAACCTCTTTCATGATAAGAGAAATACAAATTAAAACTGCAGCCAGATGCAATTTCTCACCTGCCATATCGGCAAAACCCCAAAACTTTGACATCATACTTTGTTGGCAAGACTTTGGGGAACAGACACTCTCATAATTTGATGATGGGAATGTAAAATGGTGTAAGTCGTATGCAGGGGAATTTGGCAGTATCCAGCAAAATGTCATATGCATTTACCCTTTGACCCAGCCATCCCACTTCTAGGAATCTCTCCCACAGAAACATTGGCAAAGATACAAAAAGACACATGCACAAGGCTATTCATCTCAGCATTACTTGAAATAGCTAAAAGCTGGAAATAACCCAAAGGTCCACCAATAGGGATCTGGTGGAATTAACTATAGTATATCCACCTTAAGGGGTTCTAGGCAGCAGTAAAAAGAAATGAAGATTCTCCTTATAGGCTATATATAATATATATACACTACACGACTCTCAAACTTTCTCAATCCCTAAGCCAAAAGAAATGCCTAGTAGTTTCACTTGTTAATGGCCTTAAATCACCCACAAGTAATAACGGATGAGAGAGGGAAAGGAGGACCAGAGAGGATGATGCTGAAGAAAGAAAGGGAGGAGATGGTATCAAGAAGAGAGAAGTGAACAGTTTCTAGGGACACAGAAAGGGCAATAAAATAAAGAAAGAAAAGGGTCCCCTGTAGTTGGCAAATAGTGAATTCAGTCAGGGTGAATTTAGTGCAGAAACGAGGGCAGAAGAAAAATATGGAGATGTGTAACCTGCATCAGAGGGAAATAACCAGAAGATGATCAGATGATGTCAATATGACAGAGGAGGGTGGGGAATAGCCAGAAAGCATGATCCCAAATAGAGGAAGGGACTTTACCAGCAGGTTAAAAGCCATGGTTTAGAAGCACGGGTCTACAATCCCTTATGCAAAATCCCTTGGGGCAAGATTTGTTTCTGGATTCAGAATTTTTAAGATTTTAGAAAATTAATAATGGAACACATACAGTTAATACGTAATACCTGGGAAGCACTTCATAACCGAACACACTAATATTTCTTCAGACAAAAGTATGATTAAGAGTAAACAGGATGAATAGATTCACATCAGTTTACATCTATTTTTATGACCATATAAAGTAAAAAAAGCTTTCAGTTCTCAATGCATTTCTTTATTTCAGAATCGCAAGTAAGGAATTGTGGGCTGGTAGCAGAGAAATGCTAAGAGCAGGTCTACAACAGGTTTCTTCTGAGCAGACGGTGAAAGGGACATTCACTAAGAAGATAAGGATAGAGAATCAAGCAAAAGGAGGATCAGCCAGGAGGGCAACATGGAAGAGGAGTAGAGGACTCTGCATAGAGGCTTGGCACTGGGGGCAAGGATCAAGGTGCCAAGGAAATGGGGCTCAGCTGAACTGACGGTGGGCTTGAGTAGGTTAAGTTCCAAGAGATATCAGAAAGATAATAAGATTAAAAGACTGCCTCTTTGGGGACTTCCCTGGTAGCGCAGTGGATGAGAGTCCACCTGCCAATGCAAGGGACACAGGTTCAATCCCTGGTCTGGGAAGATCCCACATGCCGCGGGGAAACTAAGACCGTGCGCCACAACTACTGAGCCTGCGCTGTAGAGGCCGCACCCCTAGAGCCTGTTGCTCCGCAACAAGGGAAGCCCCCGCTCAACTAGAGTCAAGCCTGTGCGCAGCAATAACGACCCAATGCAGCCAAAAATCAATAAAATTAAGTCTTTAAAAAAAAATAAAAGACTACATCCTTTGTTATTTTCCAAATGGAAAACTGCAGAGAGGCTCTTTTGGAGTCTTTTGAAGAGAAGTCTTACCAAAGAAGCTAAGGGGTGAGGAAGCCTTTCAAAATGCACCCTCTCTGTGGAATCACAGCTTCTAGAGTTGACCAGGGTGCTTAAGGCTTTGGGTTTACAGTGCAGGATGTCTCCTCAAGTGCTCAGGCAAGAGAAGGCCTGTGTATCTCACAGGGCAGGGCATAGAGCTCTGCTATGCCTTTCCTGGGAACCTGTGGGGAAAAACATTTCCCCGGGTTTCTTGCCTTCCTCCCTAATGAAGGTCATTCCTGAGAACCAGAGGTTAATGCTTTTCATGCTCTTGGAACATCCTAGATAAAAGGCATGTCTTAGAGCAAACATGTAATTTTACATGCCTATGGAATGCCTTTTGTACCATGCAGTCGAGGTTTAACAGTATGTGTAGAGATTATATTTGGCTTGTTCTAATAAAATTTCATACGTTCCCATCAGGCTGGAAAGACTCTTCAGCTTCAGCCAAAGTTTTTCCTTAAAGACTCACGTGCAATGAACCCAGTGAAGGTAAGTCCCTGCCATGGAGACATGGTCAGGAGCGGAGGGGGAGACCACGCACAACAGAGGATTCATGCCAGGGTTTGAAGGCAGACCCAGACCCCAAGTACTGTCATTCCTGCATCATGCACTTCAGCTGAGTGGGCAGAGATTACTAAACATCACATTAAACCATCCAGCTCCCTTTCACAAAAGTCACAGATGGAGTGAGGGAAACACCAGGTCTCGGTGCTGGCCAGGGTCCCAGGGGAAGGCAGTGGGTTTATGAACACCTGAGAGCAGGCACGTGAGTTGGTGTTTAAACAGTTCCAACATATCATCAAGAGCTTCAGCCAAGTTAATGAGAACCAGAGCTCCAGACCAAAACGCTTATTTTGAAAATGCCTATTTTTCAAAGATTTTGCATTTTAAATTAAACCATATGAGTAATTGTATCCTTGCTTCATACTCCATTCTGTAAAAGAAAATTCTTGTTCCCTAACTTGGGAAAGAACGTCATGATTTTGCAAAAGGGGAAGTAAGCTCATGGGGAGGGGGTAGAGAGTAGAGCCCTGGGTTGTCCACAGCTAAGCTCAAGCAGCTGTCAAGCAACTTTGACCAACAGGTGGGCAAAGGCCGCTGGGAAGAGTTTCCAGATCACTACCTTGCCCTCCCCCAGAAATCCAAATTCACCTTGCAGGCTGATTCTGCTTCCACCTTGCTTCTACAGGAGGTGAGAACTGGTCATAATCCAGTGAATTTAAGGCATTTGAAATTCATGTAATGAAAAGACCTCTGTAAAGGCCAGGCATTGTTTGATGGCCTTTAAATGGGATGAACTCGTTTTGTTGGAATAGGGGGATATTTGTTCTTTCTATTTTTTCTTTATTTAATTTTTATTTCGTTTTGTTTTGTTTTGTCCTAGGAGTTATCTGACCTTTCTGGGTTTTTTTAAACTTCCAGGAGTTGTGTGTTGCTCTGAGCAGCTATTTTCAGAAAAACTGGTTAAGGTTTAACTGATGATAGGCCCTCAGACTACAAGTTCCTAATTAGGTCCTTAACAGACCTAATTTTATTGTTCCCTTTTCTTTGACTTGGTGATGTACCCCAAACTATTCAGTTCTAGAATAAATATTTCATCTTCAGAATCAACTAAGGAGCCATCGATAAAACTTGCTATTTCGGGCTTCCCTGGTGGTGCAGTGGTTGAGAGTCTGCCTGCCGATGCAGGGGACACGGGTTCGTGCCCCGGTCCGGGAAGATCCCACATGCCACGGAGCGGCTGGGCCCGTGAGCCATGGCCACTAGGCCTGCTCGTCCGGAGCCTGTGCTCCGCAACGGGAGAGGCCACGGCAGTGGGAGGCCCGTGTACCACAAAAAAAAAAAAAAAAAAAAACTTGCTATTTCTACAAGAGGCATTCATTCCCCCATTAAACTGTTAAATAAGGTGATGATGGGAGGATGCAAAGAGCACATGAGGAAACAGATAAATAGAGGGGTGAAATGGAGTCAAGCAGAGAGTTGCAAGTTCAAATCTTCCTTCTGCCACTGGATCCTGTGTGTAGTCATCTGCCAGTCTTGTGAATAGAAATTCATCTGTACAGAGCTTTGTCACTTACCAAACGCTCTTGTGCAAACCTCATTTAATTTTCATTCATAAACCCCATTCTCATGACAAGGAAACTGAGATGCAAAGAAGTTAATCTGACTTGACCAATGTCTCAGAATTAGAAAGTGGCAGAAGCAGGACTCAAACCAAGCTCTGTTAAACTCCAAAGCCCCTTCTTTTAAGACTCAGATTTGCATTCATCTGTCGATGGACATTTAGGTTGTTTCCATGTCCTGGCTATTGTAAACAGTGCTGCAATGAACATTGGGGTACATGTGTCCTTTTGAACTATGGTTTTCTCAGGGTATATGCCCAGTAGTGGGATTGCTGGGTCGTATGGTAGTTCTATTTTTAGTTTTTTAAGGAACCTCCATACTGTTCTCTATAGTGGCTGTATCAATTTACATTCCCACCAACAGTGCAAGAGGGTTCCCTTTTCTCCACACCCTCTCCAGAATGGAAGATGTGGTACCTATACACATTGGAATATGACTCAGCCATAAAAAGGAACGAAATTGGGTCATTTGTAGAGATGTGGATAGACCTAGAGTCTGTCATACAGAGTGAAGTAAGCCAGAAAGAGAAAAACAAATATCATATATTAACACGTATAAGTGGAATCTAGAAAATTGGTACAGATGAAGCTACTTGCAGGGCAGGACTAGAGACACAGACATAGAGAACGGACATATGGACACAGGGGAGGAAGGGGAGGGTGGGATGAATTGGGAGATTAGGACTGACGTATATACACTACCATGCATAAAATAGATAGCTAGCGGGAACATCCTATAATGAACAGGAAGCTCCTCTCGGTGCTCTGTGACGACCTAGATGGGTGGGATTGGGGAAGGGGGTGGGAGGGAGGTCCAAAAGGGAGGGGATATATGTATACCTATAGCTGATTCACTTCATTGTACAGCAGAAACTAACACAACATTGTAAAGCAATTATACTCCAATTTTAAAAAATAGACTCAGATTTGCAAAGTAAGAATTATGACAAACTAGACCCCAGGGACTTAGTATTAATTCATTGATTTGCATCCAGCTATGATATGATAGAAGGATTAAGGCACCTACTTCTAAATTCATACTCTTACAAGCGGTACGACCTGGCACTAGCCATGTGACCTGAGTTTCAGTTCCCTCAATTGAAAAATGAAACTAATAATTACACTTATCTCTTAGTCTTGTTGTCAAGGTTATATGAGAAAATGAATGAGGAAGCATCTATCGTACAGGACCTCAGTAGACGTTGATTGGTTAAGTAAGTTACTCAAAAAGAAATACAGCATAGTGTCTAAGTGCTTGGCCTCTGGCTGGTTCTATAGACTTAAATCCCAGCTCTACCACTTAGTGGCATCACCTTGGGCAAACTACTTTAGTTCTTGGAAAAGTGGAGATAATAATGGGGCTGTTGTGATAACCCCTGCAAGGTCTTAGAACCTGGCATATAGTATTATATGAATTTTTTTATTAGAATTATTATTAATATGAGTGAAAGTAGTTGATTTCTTGAGCATGTTAAGTAGTTTTACTACCACATGTTTGGTGGAAAAGGAAGAACACAGGATTGCTACAGAAAATTTATATATGTTTTTTATTAACAGTGGGCATTATTATTTTTAAAGGAATGCCTCTCATGTTTCTCCTTTAATTTTATTTGGGTTTCAATTAACTGCTCTTTATTTTTATTTATTTATTTTTCCCACATATTGACTTATCTCTTCTCTTCTCTGCCAGTTTAACTCCTCCCCATTCTACAAAGATCATCAGAAATCCCATTGCTCTCACAATGTGTGTGTATACAAAAGCACATGTAAATAAACAGCCAGCTAATCTTAATATTTTATACAGTTCACAAAGGACTTTCATATACAGTACAGATTCTCATTCAATGCTCTTGACAGACTGTGGGATAGATATTGTTAGAACTTTCATTTTACAGATAAGAAAATTCAATCTTTGTACATCTGAGCAACTAGCCCAAGGACACAGAGTTAAATTGACTACAGTTTTGCGTTTTAGGGAAAATATTTTTTTCTTTTTACCTTTTGACCCTCTTCACCCATTTCTCCCACACGTACCCCACCCCACTCCTGTCCCACCTCTGGCAGCCAACAATCTGTTCTCTGTATCTATGAGCTTGGTTTTTACTTTCTGGTTTGTTTGTTTAGATTCCACATATTTTAGAGATCATACAGTATTTGTCTTTCTCTGTCTGAATTATTCCACTTAGCTTAATGCCCCCAAGGTCCATCCATGTTGTCAAAATGGCAATATTTCATTCTTTTTTATGGCTGAATAATACCCCATTGTACATATATATACCACAATCTCTTTAACCATTCATCCATGGATGGACACTTAGATTGTTTTCATGTCTTGACTATTGTAAATAATACGGCAGTAAACATGGAGGTGCATATGTCTTTTCAAATTGGTGTTTTCATTCTCTTCAGATAACTACCCAGAAATGGAATTTCTAGATCGTATGTTAGTCCCATGTTTAAGGTTTTGAGGAACTTCTATATTGTGTTCCCTAGTGGGTGCATCAATTTACATTCCCTCCAAGAGTGTACAAGGGGTCTGTTTTCTCCACATCCTCGCCACCACTTGTTATTTCTTTCTTTTTGAAAATAACTATTCTAACAGGTGTGAGGTGATAGCTCACTGTGGTTTTGATTTGCATTTCCCTGGAGATTAATGATGTTGAGCATCTTTTCATGTACCTGTTGCCCATCCGTATATCTTCTTTGGAAAAATATCTATTAAGATCTTCTGCCCATTTTTTAATCGGATAGTTTCGGGGGTTGGTTTTGTCCTGTTTGGGTTTTTTGGCTGTCGAACTGTATGAGTTCTTTATATATTTTTATAAAAGTTTATTTGACTTACAATATTATATTAGTTTCAGGTGTACAACATAGTGATTTTGATTTTTTTTTTTTTTTTTTTTAGTACGCGGGGCTCTCACTGTTGCAGCCTCTCCCGTTGCAGAGCACAGGCTCCGGACGCACAGGCTCAGCGGCCATGGCTCACGGGCCCAGCGGCCATGGCTCACGGGCCCAGCCACTCCGCGGCGTGTGGGATCTTCGCGGACCGGCGTGTGGGATCTTTCCGAACCTATGTCCCCTGCATCAGCAGGCGGACTCTCAACCACTGCGCCACCAGGGAAGCCCCTTGATATTTTTATACATTATGAAATTATCATCATATGAGTCTAGTTACCATCCGACACCATACAAAGTGTTACAATATTATTGACTATTTTCCTTACGCAGTACATTATATCCCCATGACTTATTTATTTTATAACTGGAAGTGTGTACCTCAATCTCCTTCACCAATTTCACTTACCTTCACACCCCCTGACTTTTGTTATTTTTGTTCTTTTGTATTTTAGATTCCACATATAAGTGAAATCACTCAGCATAATACCCTCTAGATCCATCCATGCTGTCACAAATAATAAGATTTCACTCTTTTTCATGGCTGAGTAACTCCATTGTGTCTTATGTGTATGTGTATGTGTTTATATATATCTTTCTTAACCATCTGTCTGTCGATGGACACTCAGGTTACTTCCATACATATTTTTTGGATATTAGCCCCTTATCAGGTGTGATTTGCAAACATTTTCTCCCCCATTCAGTAGGTTGCCTTTTCATTTTGTTGATCGTTTCTTTTGCCGTGCAGAGCTTTTTAGTTTGATGTAGTCTCACTTGTTTTATTTTTGCTTTTGTTTCTTTCATTTTTGGTGTCAGATTCAGAAAATCATTGCCAAGACCTATGCAGAGGAGATGACTATGTTTTCTTCTAGGAGTTTTATGTTCAAGTCTTTAATACATTTTGAATTAATTTTTGTGTATGGTATAAAACAGGAGTCCAATTTCAATCTTTTGGATGTGGCTGTCCAGTTTTCCCAACATCATTTATTGAAGAGACTGTCCTTTCCCCATTGTATATTCTTAGCTCCCTTGTTGTAAGTTAATTGATCATATATGTATGGGTTTATTTCTGAGTGCTCTATTCTGTTACACTGATTTATGTGTCTGTTTTTATGCCAATTCCATACTGTTTTAATTATTATAGCCTTATAATATGGTTTGAAGTCAGGGAGTGTGATGCCTCCAGTTTTGTTCTTCTTCCTCAAGATTGTTTTGGCTATCTGGGGTCTTTTGTGGTTCCATATAAACTTTAGAATTATTTGTTTTATTTCTGTGAAAAATGCCATTGGAATTTTGATAGGGATTGCACTGAACCTGTAGATTGCTTTGTACAGTATAGACATTTTAACAGTATTGTTTCTTTCATTCCATGCGTACAGAATATCTTTCCATTTATTTGCATCTTCTTCTATTTCTTTCATTAATGTCTTGTAGTTTTCAATATACAGGCTTTTCACCTCCTTGGTTAAATTTATTCCCAGGTATTTTCTTTTTCTTGATTCAATTGTAAGTGGAATTGTTTTCTTAATTTCTCTTTTTGATAGTTCATTTGTAGTGTACAGAAACCCAAGAGTTTTGGGCTTCCCTGGTGGCGCAGTGGTTAAGAATCCACCTGCTAGTGCAGGGGACACAGGTTCGAGCCCTGGGCCAGGAAAATCCCACATGCCGCAGAGCAACTAAGCCCGTGCACCACAATTACTGAGCCTGCGCTCTAGAGCCCATGAGCCACAACTACTGAAGCCCACGTGCCACAACTACTGAAGCCCATGCACCTAGAGCCCATGCCCCACAACAAGAGAAGGCACTGCAATGAGAAGCCTGTGCACCGCAATGAAGAGTAGCCCCCGCTCGCCACAACTAGAGAAAGCCTGCACACAGCAATGAAGACCCAACGCAGCCATAATTAATTAATTAATTAATTATTTAAAAAAAAAGAAATCCAAGAGTTTTTTTTGTGTATTGATTGTGTATCCTGAAACCTTACTGAATTTGTCTATTAGTCCTAACAGCTTTTTTCTTGGAGTATTTAGATTTTTCTATATATTATACCAGATAACCTGCAGATGGTGACAGTTTTTCTTTCTCCTTTCCAATTTGGATGCCTTTTCTTTCTTTTTCTCACCTAAATTTCTCTGGCTACACTTTCCAATACTATGTTGAATAGAAAAGGTGAAAGTAGGCATCCACGTTTTTTTCCTGATCTTAGAGGAAAGCTTTCAACTTTTCACCACTGAGTATGATATTAGTTATGGGCTTGTCATATATGGCCGAAATCATGTTGAGGCACGTATCCTCCATACCCATATTTTTTAAGAGTTTTTATCATAAATGGTGTTGAATTTTGTTAAATGATTTTTCCACACATATCGAGATGATCATATGATTTTTATTCTTCATTTTGCTAATGTGATGTGTCACACTGACTGATTTGTGGATGTTGAACTATCCTTGCATCCCTGAAATAAATCCCACTTGATCATGGTGCATGATCTTTTCAATGTATTGTTGAATTTTGTTCACAAATATTTTGTTGAGAAGTTTTGCATCTATGTTCACCAGGGATATTGGCCTGTAATTTTCTTTTCTTGTGGTGTCCCTTTCTGGTTTTGGTATCAGGGTAATGCTGGCCTCATAAAATTAGTTTGGAAGCATTCCTTCCACTTCAGTGTTTTCAAAGAGTTTGAGAAAGATTGGTATTAATTCTTTGAATGTTTAGTAGAATTCACCAGTGAGGCCCTCTGGTACTGGACTTTTGTTTTGGGGGAGGTTTCTGATTGTGATTCAATCTCTGTACTAGTAATTGGTCTGTTCAGATTTTCTGTTCCCTTATGATTCAGTCTTGGTAGGTTGTATGTTTCTAGGGATGTATCCCTTTCTTCTAGGTTGTCCAACTTGTTGGCATATAACTGTTCATTTTAATCTATAGTTTGCACTAAATGGCCCAAACCGGAAATTTAATGGTTGGTAAAGGAGACATAAATATATAGTTATGACTCAGTGAGTGATAATAGTAGATCATTTATGAAACTGATCAAAGACGTCAATCTGATTTTTTCTACACCACTTTTTGGACACATATTTTGCTCCCAGCACCATGCTAGGACTGAAAATGCAAAGATGAATGAGGAAGGATTCCTGATTGTGAGAAACTTATCATCTATGGGAGAAACAGACATGAAAACAAATAACTCTAACACACGGACTAAAACCTACATAAAGGTTAAGAGCAAAATGCTAAGCAAACATGACATCAAATGGTTTTATATTACTTAGTGATACAATTATGCATGGAAATTATCACCTTCTTGCTATAAGACACAAAGCAAGACTACCCAAGATCATTACCAGTGAATGAGATAAACTTCTATGTAACTTAGTTCACAAATATCCAAACAAATTATATGCCAATGGGTTTGGAGGGGCTAACTAACTTTAAAGCCCACACTAAATAAACAAATGTCCCCTAAATAGTCATATAAAGGCATTGATTGAACAAGCGTCCAGGAGTTTCAAGCTGTGATGACAAAGACATAGACTCAGGGTGGGCAAGGAAATAAAGGGGAGAGAATCCCAGTGAAGAAAACAGAATTTCTTGCATGGCTAACAAAAGAGAGAGATGATTACAGCAACCAGACTGTAGGGATTCTGGCAAAATTATGGTGGTAGCGGGGCAGTAACCATATGTTTAAGAAATTAAAGACACTTCTAATTTCAGATATTTTAAATCATTACTCCCAGAAGTATATAAATATGTGCCAAACCTACATATTTTAATTTGGAGTTTTCAAAATATAGACAAAAGATTGCATTTCAATCTAGAAAATGATGTCCAAGGGGGGCACATCAAGGTTAAGTTGGGCTAGTGGCTGGGAGAAAGTAGCCATGGAGTGCTGGGTTCAATCCAAGATTAGAAAAGGGAGCACCTATCTGCAGCCAATTAAGCTGACTGTGCTCTTTTCCTCCATAGAGGCCTGGTGTGCAATGGCTGCAAACTCCTAGGTAGTGTATGCAGCCTGTTGCCTGCATGGGTTGCCCTGAGGGACCTTGGAGACAGCCCTTTCCAGGGGACATTTACGTCTGGCATGCTGTCCCTAATCTAGGCTCCAGATTGGTACGCATGGTGCCTTTGAAAAGCCCCAGGGCACGGTGGCCAGGGTCCACACTGGCGAAGTCATAATGTCCATCTGCAAAACAAGCTGCAGAACAAGGAGCATGCGATCAAGGCCCTATGCAAGGCCAAGTTCAAGTTCCCTGGTCTCCAGAAGGTCCACATCTCCAAGAAGTAGGTATTTGCTAAGTTTAATGTGGATGAATTTGAAAACATGGTGACAGAAAAGCAGCTCATCCCAGATGGCTGTGGGGTCAAATATACCCCTAATCATGGCCCCCTGGACACATGGCAAGCCCTGCACTCACGGGAGCCTTGTCCCCACCTTACGCCCACCAATAAATCCTACTTTCCTGTCAAAAAGAAAAGGAAAAGAAAAGGCAGCACCTAGCAGAGGCAGCAACAGATGATCCTTCCAAGTTTCCAAGAAACCAGCAAAGGAAAACCAGAGCCCAAAGGATCTCTGTCTTCAGGCACCTGGTATAGGACAGTTTAGGATACTTCTTTTGAGCAGTTTGCTTGCTGATGACCTCTATGTCTTCTGGTCATGCTACATATGGTGGAAAATTTCCAAGAGAAACTTCCCAGGGGCATGGCCCCCAGACCCCAAATCTGACGTCAAAATGACTAATCCAGACAACTGCAAAGGCTACTCCACGTAAGAGTAGCTACTCCACTGGGAGGCCAGCATGGGCAAGATCGGCAGAGAAGGGGCTGTGCAGACCACAAGGTATAAGTCTCCTGGGCCACTCTTTATGGTCCCTCAGAGCTCCCCTTGACCTCTGCTTAGTACATATGGCCTTCTGCCCTGAAAATCACCTGGTGCACAACTTAACTCCCCCACCCAGACTGTAAGCAGAAACAGTGTCATTGTCCTTCTCAGATTGCTTGGCATAGAAAGGTACCATGGTAGAGATGAAAGAAGGGTGTGGAATTCAGCACTGGAAATGCCACTTTGTAGGGATGCAGAATGGCAGAGTGGTTGAAACTATAGTTTATGAAGCCAGGTTACCTGAGTTTAAATCCTGCTTCTTCTTAGTAGCTGTCTGAGCTTGGGCAAGTTGTTAGCCATCTTGCACCTCAATTTTCCCATTTGTCAACTGAGAGTAATAATAATGCCTACCCCCAGGGCTCTGGGAATTAAAGGAATAAAAGCACTTATAGTACATACATATTTTGGTAGATCATACTATTATTTTCCATAGCCTAATGAACAGTGTATGTTCATGTGCTTTGCTAAACTTTAGTTTTCTCATCTGAAAAATGAAGGCATAAGATCCAGTCTCATAGGACTGGATATGAATTAGCTAATGGAAGTCAAAAAATACACTGAATGGAAAATGCAATCCAAATGTTTTTGTTTGCTGTTATCATCGCACATAGTAGGCATTGGAATCAATGACTGCTAAAATACAGAAACAAAACAACCACAGAAAGGTTAGACCAGACCCCCTCAAGACTCACCATCCCGAGATCTTATACAGGAAAGTTATTTGTAAACATGAACGCCAGACAAGTGTTCCTTGTTAGCTATGCATAGGCCCTGGAGACCAGTACTGCCCTGTGGTGAGATCAAGTGAAGTGATGGACTCTGCCAAGAGAGGCTCTGAGGCCTGAGAAATTACTCCCCCAGAGGCCTCCTGTGCTGCACTGTGCCCCACTCCCACTTCGGCCACCTCCCCAAACACCCGCAGCCCCCTCCCAACAATCCTCCAGACTTTGCCCAGTCCCCATTGGCATGGAAGTGCAGAGCTCGACACATTCCACACTTCATCCCCCTGGATTCACCCTGATTGGCTGGTTCTGCCTGACTGTCCCACACAGCATCTCTAGGAGAGTCAGAAAGGAATGTACTGAACTCACCAGCGCCAGGGGCAGAACCAAAGTCAGCATGGCCTGTCACCCTAAGGAGTTTAGCGCTCCCATCATCGCCACAAGACAGACACAGAGCAGGCCCCGGGAAGAGCCTGCACCTTCCCCAGAGCCAGGGAGGTGGTCAGAAAACCACATGGGGATGTAGGTTCTCCTACAAAAGCAAGGCCACCAAAATCCTAGCCCTGGAAAACTCCTTCCAAATGGACACTTGACGGGTGGAGGGGAAGAGGGTTAACATCTGCCCTGAAGCTCTTGGCTCCGCCTGGGTTTTGTGTACAGTACAGAAAAGGAGCCTGGTATATAGAAAGCTTGATCGTTGATAAACCAAGAAGTTTCACCAGTTCACAGTAGATCTCGATTCCTTTTCCAAATACGTGAGGCCACTTCATCCAATTACCCCCCAGACTTCAGGCAGACTGAGGCCGTTTGCCTACTGCTGTGCTCTCTGCACACCCCAGAGCCAACATTGCCAGGCCCCTCCTGCTGGTGCTTTGATCACTTTAACCCAATGCTACAGGTGCCCTTGGACATTGATAAATCTGTGGAGATGAACAGCGTTCACAGCACCACAGTCTCACAGTTATTCAAAAACACTGATTCACTCACTTCCAACACGGAGTTCTTTAGCCCTTTTTACTTTTCGTTAAGCAGGTTATTCAATTCAAGTCATTCATAGCCATTCATCCACTTATTCATTCACTCACTCAGTCAACAAATACTTATTGAGTGACTACTATGTGCCAGGCACGATGCTAGGAACAGGAGCTACAATAGTGGTCAAAACCAGGATGATTCTTGTTCTCACAGTCTAGTACATGCATTCTCAACAGAGGCTATATTGCCACCAGGGGTGAAAAGTGGTTCCTGGGTGCTGAAGAAAATTACTCATTTTATGTACAAATCACAGATATGCATATAGTAGGTGCAATGTATGCAATTATATGTATGTGTATGTATATATACATACAGACACAGAGTTGCATTTTTGTATTAGTTCCCTATTGCTGATGTAACAAATTATCATAAACATAATAGCTTAAGATAACACAAATTTATTATCTTCCAGTACTGGGAGTCAGAAGTCTGAAATGGGTCTCCCTGGACTGGAAACAAGGTGTGGGTAGGGCTGTGCTCCTTCTCACGCTCTAGGGAAGAATCTGTTTCCTTGCCTCTCCTGCTTCAAGAAGCTGCCCATATTCTTTGGCTCATGGCCTCTCCCATCTTCAAAGCCAGCAACGGCAGTCAAGTCTTTCTTACACTGCATCTCCCTCACACTGTCCCTCCTGCCTCCCTCTCTCACTTATAAGAAACTTTGTGATTACACTGGGACCACCAGGCTAATACAGAATAATCACCTTAGCTCAGGGTCATCTGATTAATAACCTTAATTTCATCTGCAGCCAAAAGTTCCCCATACCATGCAATATAATTTATTAGCAGGTTCCAGGGTGTAGGACGTGGATGTCTTTGGCCGGAGGGGTGGGAAGGGGAGGAGCCATTCTGCCCACCACAACAGTACATCTATCTGTAACATTAAAATTTCATGGGGCGGGGCGGGGGGGGCTTTCCTGGTGGCGCAGTGGTTGAGAGTCTGCCTGCCGATACAGGGGACACGGGTTCGTGCCCCGGTCCAG
>NW_006780148.1:1715996-1721010 GCF_000442215.2 Lipotes vexillifer | reverse complement strand
AAAAAAAAAAAAAAAAAAAAAAAAAAAAAATTCATGGGGGGAAGATCAGTAAAGCATGTCTAAAAGGGGCTCTTGAAAGGTCAATAATGAAACAAAGTTTGAGAAATCTTTGTCTACTGAGAAGGCAGTGCAGGGTCTTGATTCAATCTTTATACGTAGGGCAAGACTGGGCTCAAATCCCATCTCTATGCTAACTTGCTGTGTGGCTGTGAGCAAGTTACTTAAGCCCTCAAGAAGGGTAGTAATAGGACACACTTCCTCAGTTTTTGTGAGAATTAAATATGTTAGTGCTTTGACAGGACTTAGAAATTGCCAAATATGCAGTAAGTGCTTGAAAAATGTTTGCACTGGTGTTAGGACAGACACCAAGATTATTCAAATAATCATAGAAATAAATGTACAAATTCAAATGATGATAAATGCTGAAAAGGAAAAGAATGTTCTTGCCATGCTGTAAGAGTATAATTGGGAGTAGGAGGGTAGGAAGAGTTTCCTAAGGAAGTGACCTCGGAACTGAAATTGGAACAATAGGTGGGCATTAACTAGGTGAAGAGCACGGGGTGGGTGAGATGCGGGGGCCTTGAGGAGAGGTTTCCAAGCAGAGAGAACAGCCTAAGGGTGTCCTTGGGGCAGGAGGGACATAGCACAAGCTCAGGAGACTGATAGCCCAGTATGGCTGCCCCAGGGAAAGCAGGGACTACGGGGGTGGATGCCAGACCAAGTCGGAGAGCTTGATGGGACCAGACCTAAGGGCTTGGGCCATGTTATGGATTTTTGCCTTTATCCTAAGGGCAATAGGAGGCCACATATGTATATGAAGGTAGAGAGGGTACTGCAAGTGAAATGGTCAGGGTTGACTGGATAGTGGCAATAGAGGATACAGAGAGACAAATCAGGAGGTGACAGAAATAGGACCAGGACAGGGGAGGAGATGAAGAGAAAGGAGTTACTTAAAAGGTAAAATCAACAGGACTTTTGTGGAGCACAGCAGAAAGCAGCAGGCCGTAGAGGCATACACCTAATGTCCAATATCCCATGTACACGTCCACGCGCATCCATCAATGCCCAAAGCCAGCCCCCAAGTTTGTGAGTATCCTGTTCAGAGAAAAGGCCTGCCGAAATGTCAGATCAGATGTGCAGTGACTCCTGCAGCACTCTGCACACCATTCTGTATCCTGGGTATAAAATAAACTTTAAATTGGATACAGCTTTAACAAAAAGTGGTGCTGGCAACAGCTCTTCTTTTAAGACCTCTGTTTACTGTACAGTGTTTTAAGCATGACGTTTTAATTTCAAATTTTTTTAAATATGTATTTTGTGAGAAATAAACAGAGATGACTTAACTAGAAATTGAACCAGGGTCTCCTGGCCCTTGGCCCACATTTCTACCCAGGGACCAACTGTCTGATGAAGTATAAATCCACCTACCCAAGCTGCTGTATGACCAGCGTGAGCTGTGTTTATGTTCCTCTTAAAAGTGCACGCACTTCTTGGCCAGAAAGTCCACAGGCCAAAGCATTGATCTTTTAGAACTTCTGCACCAAAGAAGCCTGATTCAATTTGAGGTATAATCATTCAAAGCCAAATCGTAGCTGCATATATTTTCCCAAAAGTTCTCTGCATTTGCCTATTCCATATCCAGGACAGAGCCACAGTTTACAGTTCAACAGATCCGGGTTCCTTAAATCATTTGCCACGGCAATGGCTGGGAAAGGAATCCACTGAAAATGATGAAGTGTGGCAGAATCTAAACCATGGGAAAAAGTCAATAAGGATTAGAGTGGAAGAGAGGGAAAGGAGGGATGTGCCTGTTTCTGTTATTTTAGAAACACTGAAGACAAGAGACTTGAGTTTTACTCCCACCTCTGCCACCAGTTACTTATGTAATCTTCAGCAATTCAGTTCAACAAACAGTGAGCAAATGAATGAATAAATGCATCAGGCATGTCCATAAGCCAAACCCTGTGGTAGGCACTGGGTATCCAAAGATACCTAAGGCACAGTACCTACCGTTGGGGAGTTTAAAAACAAGAGTTGAACACAAAGACCTATGTAGGAACATAAGAAAATGTCACAAGTGATAAGGCATAAATAGGCCCAAAAGGCTAAGGGAGAAACAAATCCCAACCTGAGTGCAAAGAAGACTTCCTTGAGGCAAAGCCACTTGTGCTTATATTAAAACATGAGCAAGAATTAGCTAAATGAATAAAGGTGATAGAGTGCATGAAAGTAAGCTGTTAACAGACATGGGTAGCTCATAAAGGCTGAAGAATCATACTGGACAATTGTCACTCTTTTGGCTCTACAGCATCTGAACCTCCTTTGAGCCATTTCCCTCTTTCTGAAGCTTTGTGGGATCCTCAGCATAGACGGAGAACATTTCTGATACTTTCTTTCCCCCTTCCTGCACACTTAGGGACAGACATGTGACTTAGGTTTGGACAAGCAGATGCATGCGCCAAAACTGTGAAATTGGGAACTAGGGCCACAAAGAAATACAGATCACAAAAAAATCACTTCTGGCACTATAAGCAGCCATATCAAGGCCTAGCTTCCACGCACAGTGGTGCCAAAGGGCAGCCCCCAGCCCCCAGGGTCAGGGTGCAGCAGAGCAGGCTGCAATGTGGAGATTACAGCAGTGCAACCTCAGTGGGCCTCTGCTCCAGAGCATGATCTGAGCTTCGGTTTCAGCTGGGTAGCTTCTGACCTAGCTCTTCGGCCTTTGCAGTAATTCTGTAAGCCTCCCAATGTCCTTTTTTTTTTTCTTTTTTCTTTTTTTCCCAGAAAGAGGAAAACAAATACCAATACCCTTTTAAGAAATTTCTCTTCTGCCTAAATTAACTAGGGTTGGTTTCATTTACTTGCAACCAAAACATCAGACTGATATAGGAATACCACACACACAGGCGAGTGACAGTTTGGTGGTATGGATGCAGGGCACTGCAAACAGTTTAATATTAAGGAAGCATAAAGAGTGAGGTAAAAAGGATGGGAAGTAAGCCTAGAGAGACAGGTAGGGGTCAAGTCACAGAGTGGCTGGTGCACTGGGCTAAGAAACTTGGAATTCATCCTGAAGGCAATGAGTACCTTAGCACAGAAGTGGCAGTAGCCATATTCATATTTTAGACTGGTTAACCTAACTCTAGTAGAAAAAGCCAGTGTAAAGTGGGCAGGGGAAGATTAGGAAAGGCCAGACAACAGGCTATTACAATAGGGTCCAAAGAAAAGGTGAGATGAGTCTGACCCCGGGCGGGCAGTGGTTATGGGGAGAGAGAGGCGGTAAAAGCCTTGGGAGATAGTTAGGCAGCAAAGCAGGTGATACTTATTTTCACATTGAGATGGAAAAGTCCCTTTTACCATTCTGGGCTCAATTTCTTCAACTGTAAATTAGGAGTGACGTCTAGGTGTCCTACAAGACAGGCAACAGTCCATGATTCTAATTACTGGAGATGCAAGTACACTGGTCTGAAGACAACAGAAACTGTCACCGGGAAGGGAAAGAAACTTCCTTATGGGGACAGGTCAGAAAGATGAAGACTGGGCAGGGTTAAAACCAAAGTCTGTGAAGTTGTGAAAGGCACAGCATATGGTAAAGCTGGGCTTGTTTACTGAAACTTACAATTCTATGCCAGAAAGCTTGAAGGGGAGGGAGGTGTTATTATATAAAAGGAAGCCTTGCTTTATACAACAGGTGCACTGCCAGGGTGTACTAACATTTGAAAATCTGATGCACTGTTAAAAAATCTCCTTTATAAACTGATTTTGTTGTACCTTTTACCCAGATGTTTTCCCATTACATAGACATGAATTCACTGGTGGATCTGAGTTCTTGAACATTTACAGTGAAAAGTTTCTTTCATGAGACTAAGACATTTCTTGAGTGACACTGTATTCTTCTAACAAAACAAATATCTGAAGGTTTGGGCATCAAAACATACAGGATAGGATCCCTGTTTTAAGTGTGTGTGTAGCTAAAACCGAACAAGAAAGGCAACCAACACTATGAAAATGGACATTTTCACAGAACCTCAGAGTTTCAGCATGCCAGGGGTAAACACACTTCTGCCCAAGAAGAATTTTCCTTTGCAGTGCAGAAGTTCTTTCTCAGCTAAAAAAAAAAAAAAAAAAAAAAAATTGAGCCATGATTTTAGTTTTCTTTGAAAAATTTAAGTGAGGTCCTTCTCAAACTCCTTCTTTGAAGACTAGAGGATGAGAACATGCCATGTATTATTTTTCAGTTACGAGCTCTCCTACATTCTCCCCATTATTTCAAAGGAAATAAATAACACACCTTTGTCTGTCATGCCACCAAATGCTTGATCATCTCACCAAGCAGGGCTACCAAGTTTCTTAAGACTAGGCATGCAGTTTTAGTTTCTCTGAACAAGGATCTCTATGGGAAAAGCCTAACTTAGCTGATGAGCTGCTGTGGGAAAGGATGACTACCTCATCCCAGCCCCTCCTGGCCCCTCATCCCTCCCCCAACCACAGACAGAGGTGACTTTTGGGGGACTTGCTCTTAAAAGTCTTTGCATTGTCATGGTTATTTGACCCACGGAAAAGTATAAATTAAAAGAATACTTATGGGCTTCCCTGGTGGCGCAGTGGTTGAGAGTCCGCCTGCCGATGCAGGGGACACGGGTGTTTGTGCCCCGGTCCGGGAAGATCCCACGTGCCGCGGAGCGGCTGGGCCCGTGAGCCATGGCCGCCGAGCCTGCGCGTCCGGAGCCTGTGCTCCGCCGCAACGGGAGAGGCCACAACAGTGAGAGGCCCGCGGACCGCAAAAAAAAACCAAAAAACCAAAAAAACAATAAAATAATACTTATAATCATTGTCCATTCCATTTTGTTTTTTCTGTCTTTCAGACTGTGGAGTACTGAGCGAATTTCTGATAGGTCATGTACATAATAAAACCCCTCCAGACTGAACGCACACATATACACCACCGCCACTAGCCCCATACACATCCATCCAAATTAGGACACAGGAGAAAGATCAAGTAAAGTCTTGAAAT
>NW_006780148.1:1712996-1715986 GCF_000442215.2 Lipotes vexillifer | reverse complement strand
GAAGAGCGTTTGCCTCTTTTATTCAGCTTAGATGCCCCTTGGAGGATTTTCACATTTTGCTTTTTGAACTCTTTGAAAATTACCCTGATTTAGTGAAGAACAGATTCGTCTTTAAAAATCTATTTTAGGGGACTTCCCTGGTGGTCCAGTGGTAAAGAATCTGCCTTCCAATGAAGGGGACGCCGGTTCTGTCTCTGGCTGGGGCACTAAGCTCCCGCATGCCACGGGGCAGCTAAGCCCGAGCACCACAACTACTGAGCTCGCGAACCTCAACGACAGAGCCCACGTGCCACAAACTACAGAGCCCACGCCCCACAACTAGAGAGAAGCCTGTGCACTGCAACGAAGAGCTCGCATGCCTCAGTGAAGATCCTGCGTGCCAGCAACTAAGACCCAATGCAGCCAAAAAAATAAACAAAATAAATAAATAAACAAAATAAATATTTTTAAATATCATTTAAAAAACAAAAGTCAGTGGGTGGAGCTCCACAGCCCGATGGCAACAAGCCCATGTCTGTCATGAAAGGAGTGTCTTTTATAAAAAAATATATAATAAAAATAAAATAAAATAATGAAAATCTGTTTTAAAGCAACTAAGCACTCTTTACTAAGCAAAGCTGAATTTTTAATAGCTAAAAACATTACCATCACCCTCCCTCCCTCCCCAACGACAAAAAAAGTGCTTATTTTTAAATTTGTATTCCTGAAACTTCCACGTCGGTTCCCTCAAGCCATCACAACTTCTAAGGTGCCCCATAGCAGAATGGGTGCAATCACCCTGGCTGGTGTGGTTCTTTTTCTCTCACATTTCTAATAGTTTTCCTGAAACCCTGAACTTCAGTAAAGTTTGCTAAGCAGACAAATGCTCTGACCTTTTGCTCAAGGAGACAAAGTCGGCCATGGCCACAGGTAGACAAGGTGAGCGATCCACAGGTGTGCTGTCTGCTGGAGCAGCCCCCTCACTGGGGAGCAAATCCTGCAGAGAGGGGTCTCCAGCTAAATATACTAGAAGACAGTTTCATGCTGTTAACCAGCTGACCTTTGCCATGAATAATCAATTATTCAGAGGAAGAAAAAGCTGCTTTAAAACGCATTTTCTTTTTTTAACGTCAGTTTACCTAGTATAATTTTCTTGCCCCGTCTTTCCTTTTTTTAAAGAAATCTGCCCTCATTGACTGACAGGTACAAATTTCCCCCAACTCTCCCGTCATAAATCTACCTCACCCGTCCCCCTGCAGCCCCCAAATTGGATTCCACGATAAAGAAATATTGCTGCTGCCTCTGTTGTCTTTATCTCAAACCAGAATATGAACTTGAGTTCAAAAACCTGTTCTCTAAACTCCCAGTGACTGAGACAGGAAGCGGGGGTGTTGGGGGCGCTGGTGGATGGCGGCCTGTTTGTACACCCATTGGCACCGCCTCTTCCTCACGAGTGAAGCTTTCCATGGAAATTCTGGCTGCATTAGCCTTGGCTAAGTTGGGGACTATTTTTGGAAGCCTAAAAACCTCAGGGGAGTGACTTTTACTTTTATTCACGTAGAGGGTCCTTACTTTTATTTATTAAAGAAACAAAAACATGTCTCCTGCTTAACTTCAACCAGCTTTCATGTCAAGTAAAACAAAACGTGTTGGCTGGTCCAATCGGCCTCTGGCCAGGGCGGAGGGGGAGCCCCTCAGACTGTGTCTGATGCATATGTGACCTGGGTATTAATCACCTCTCAGAAAGGGAAGAGCCATGGTCTTTTGAGACTCTGGTCCCAAAGGAACAGCTTTGGGTGAGTGTTTGAGTCCAGCTGGGAGAGAAAAGGTATCTGGGCAAAATTCCAGCAAATTTGAAGTGTTACATTTAAAAGCATTTCAGGTGAAGAAAAGAGACGGAAGGCTCAGCACTCTCCGCTCCCAGCGCGGTGACACTGACATCCCAGAACTCGAAAAAAGCAGCAGAAAGGATCATGGGGTGAGAATCACCCCACAGATTTAGTTGCACCCCACCCCCAGAGTCTATGTGTTCATTTTAACAAGTTGTGAAGGGCAGGCAGCCAACCCCTTGGCCTCCAGGAGACAAATTGATTCAAGGTTTTCTCCGTGAGCCCGCAGCCAGGATGCCTGCAACAATAGCAGCAGGAGAGGTGCTGTTGTTTTATCTCAGTGGAGATTTGAGACTCCCTCACCGGGGCCTAGCAGCCCACTAGGCATCTACAAATGGGAACAAGAAACAGCAAGAAAGGCAAGCAAAGTGGAAGATAAAGTTTGCCTCAGGCACTAAAAAAGCTGCTGTGAGAATCCCCGGGGAATTTGCTTGGTGGGGCATCTCCATGCCAGTATCAAGGCTGGCCCTCTATTCCATGAGCCCACTCTTCCTTTCCTCCTGTGTCCTCTTCACTGTCCCATTTATGACTCCAGCTAGGATTCACATATCCCAACATGCTGGATGATGTCTACAAATATTTACATCACGTTGGGCAAATCACTTCAGCTTCCCTGGCCCCAGTTTCATTCTGTTAAATGAGTATGTGGCAGAGACTATTCACCATAAATCTGTTTCATCTTCTTCCTGGGCACAGGAAGCATATATATCTCCTCGTTTCCCTTGTGGGTAGGCCTGATGGTGTGACTGTCGTTCCTAGCCAACAGAATATGAGCAGAAGTGGTGTGTGCCATTTTCAGGCCAAGAAGTTGACATGCCCCATTTTTCTCTTCCCACCAGTTGCATCTGGTTAATGATGGAAGCCCAGATAGCCACACATTGAAGAGGGCAAAGCCAGAAAATATGTCCTAGAATCACCTTGTAAAAGAAAGCTGCCAGGTATAGATCTGGAGAAAACTCTCATTTAAAAAGATACATGCACCCCAACATTCACAGCAGCACTAATAGACAAGACATGGAAGCAACCTAAATGTCCGTCGACAGATGAATGGATAAAGAAAATGAGGTATGTATATATATATATATATATATATATATATATATATACACACACACACACACA
>NW_006780148.1:1696143-1712721 GCF_000442215.2 Lipotes vexillifer | reverse complement strand
GGGGGGGGGGAGGGATAAATTTGGAATTTGGGATTAACATATACACACGACTACATATAAAGTAGATAAACAACAAGGACCTACTTATAACACAGGAAACTATATCCAATATCTTATAATAACCTATAATGGAAAATAATCCAAAACAGAATATATGCATATATATAAAACTGAATCACTGTGGTGTACACCTGAAACATTGTAAAGTATCCATAATTCAATAAAAAAATAAAAATTAAAAAAAAAATAGAAAGCTGCCCTTTAACCAAAATATCTTCCTTGGACTGTTTCATGAGTAAGGAATAAATATTGATCAGGCTAATCCACTAAAGTTTTGGGGAGCCTACTTGTTTCTACAGCCTAACCTACCCTGACTAATACTGGGTGAAAAGAACCCCTGCCCTGCCTACCTCAAAGAAAAATGGGAAGAATCAAATGAGATATGATTTGTGATGTGTGAAAAAACTTTGAAAGTATATCACATCATCCAAGTCTCGAGCAGAAATAACACCATCTGTAGATGAGGAAGCACCCATAAATTAACAGCATTCACTGAGTCCAGGCATCCTGCTATTTAAATGCTTTATAAGGATTGTTTCATTTAATATACATAACAACATTATGAAACAGATGCTATTGCCATCCCCATTAACCAGATAAGGAAACCGGTGCTTACAAAAGTCAACAACTCATCCTGTACTCAATCTGAGCTAAAGACAGAAAGTCTGACACCAGAACCAACAGTCTTAATTGTGAACCTAGAAAGAAAAGGTAGCTTCAAATAAATGAATACTTGGGACTTTTAATTAAATAAGTGAACCTTTAAAACCACTTTGCTTCAATTACCTTTTTCAAAAGAAAGCCGTTGTTGGCCTACTATTTGTCACCATGCTGACCCAGTTTTTCCACTTCTTTTCCATGTACACACACATCTCTCATCTACAGCAGCTGGTGTTCTTTCAAACACATGATGATGTAGACCACTACCTAGATTCCTACCATAAGCTTGGATGCAGGATTTGACATTTACTAGGTACATTTTTAAATCTCAGTCCAGTACATTTTTATTCCCTCTAGAAACTCTTTTGTCCTTTTAAATGCATTTAATATAAGCTAAGAGACAAGGAAGTGCCGTTTAATTGGTGTAAAAGGGCAAGGGCACCTCCCAGGTATTAACTCATTTAAGAAATCATAAAGCAATGTTACCTCATGCTTCCACTATTAGACAGAGTCCCAAAGTACAATTACTGAAGCCTAGTAACAAGACCACCAACAGTAAGCCAGGCCGTTATAAAAATTTAAGAGCTATTGTGTACAATGAGCTTCTACAGTCGGTCAGCTGAGTTACTTAGCACGTGTGTTTTCCATCCTTGCAATGCATAGGGAAAATTCACAGCGTCCAACATCTCTTAAAACCACATTTCCACCTGTGTGGGACAGTGGAATTAATAAGCATATAGGACAACCTCACAAATTTGGATCCCACTCATCTGGAATTCATGATATTTCAGTTACGCATATGTGAGCCTGGCCAGACAAAAAGGCTGGCAGGGGTGGAGGTCATTGCACAAAGCTGGAGTGAAACAAGGGCTGGCAGGGTCAAGGGGAAGAAGAAATTGGGCTGTGGAGTTCAGAGACTATTATACATACACGTTGTAATGAGCAAATGAGAATCGTATATATAAAGTCACTAATTGTGTGCTGAGATTGAGTTTTTACCCTTTGGTACTCATGAGGGTTTGGGAAATAAATTTAAACACTTACATGAAATTGCAGGAAGAATGTTTAACCTGCTTGCTGATTAAGGCAAATAAAACATTTTCTTGCACTTTTCAGAAATACATTCACAAAAGCTAGTGGCATAGTTATTTATTCACTAAAGGATGTAAACAATGTAACCCTTAAGAGTCTTCCTGACCTAAAAATAATAAAATACCGGTCTATAGTACACAATTCAAATCTGAGACTTCCAATAACTCTAATAATCCCCCTATAATCCCTAACCATTCCCACACATAAGACAGGGAAGGCGGAATCAACGTATGTTTAATGAGGATCAATTATCTGCCAGGCAATTGTGAGTAATTAACATTAGATAAGTTTAATTAATTGGTTTTTAGTGGACTGAGTATCTCAGCTAGCTGCATTTGCAACTAATTTGTAAGTTCTTCAACACTATAACAGTCTGAATAGAACAAAATACCTTGGAAGTGAAAAGTTATGATACGGATTTTGTGGTTCCACCTGTGCGCATTTTTAAATAACATTACAGTTAATAAAATTATCACAATTTTTTAAAACCCAGCAAGATGGCCTTTCCTGGTTCATCGCAACTAGAAACAAACTAGTCCCTTTTTTGCACACCCTAACCATTCTCACAGAATTTTTTTCACACTATACTTATCATTAGCATGATAGTTATTTGTTTACTATTTTTTCCCCTCTTACAAGATAAATATTCTTTGAGGATGAGGACCATGGTCAAACGGAAGAAGAGAGAAAAACTTCAGATCTTCAAATTCACTAGAGATTCCGTGTAAGTTTCTTCTGGATGCCTAGTTTTCTTCCATGTGAATTGAAGAAAAAAACAGTGGCAGAGCCTAGGTTTGAGCAGTCTTTACAAGTAGATGATTTAAAAAAACAAAAACAAAGAGTATACTTTTTCTAAGAATTTCAAAACATTGTCAAATTATACTCCAGAATGCTCTGGACACGCAAGTTTACTATCCTAATGGTAAAGCAGACAAATGCTCACCCCTCCTACCCGATTGACAACTCTTAGTATTAATAGACTTTTTTCTCTTTGCCATTCTGATTGCTGTTCAGTTTCTGGTAAAACAAGCCAAATATTCTTGGCCATTTACATCTCTTCCTTCGTGATCTATCTATCCACTTCACACATTTTTTTCTAATGATATGCTTCTCTTTTTCTGAATAATTTTCTTAACTTTGACCTGAGGGTCTGGGACCCTCGACTACTCTGAATTTTCTCCAAAGTTGTCCTTGCCTTTGCTACAGATCTGTTGGTCTCAAACTAGAGATGGCTTTCGTCATCTCTTTGCTAAACCAGTGCGCCTCTCTCCTAGCAAATGGCTTTTCTATTTTAGCTTTGGACACACTGTGTTTCTCTTTAACTTGATAAAGGGTGGAGAGAGGGGGCAGCAAAATTAGAATGTTAGAGGTAATGTACGGAGGAGCTCTACTAAGGCCTAACCTCTATTTTTTCTGCTGAGAGGCTCAGACATGGGCACTGAGATGAAATTTGAATTTTTTTTTTTTTTTTTTTTGGCTGCATTGGGTCTTCATTTCTGTGCACGGGCTTTCTCTAGTTGCAGTGAGTGGGGGCTACTCTTTATTGAGGTGCGCGAGCTTCTCATCGCAGTGGCTTCTCTTGTTGCGGAGCACGGGATCTAGAAGCGCAAGCTTCAGTAGTTGTGGTTTGCGGGCTTAGTTGCTCTGCAGTATGTGGGGTCTGCCTGGACCAGGGATCGAACCCGTGTCCCCTGCTTTGGCAGGCAGGCTCTTAACCACTGCGCCACCAGGGAAGTCCAAATTTGACATTTTTAAACCAAGATTTTCCTTGGAGTTGCCAGGACATATTCATTGCCCCAGGCAGAATTACAGCAGAGATGCAAAGAGAACTTCTTAATGTTCGGTTCCTGAACTTCTACAGAGTTGGTTAGAATCTGGAACAGAAAAATGAATGTGGAAAGCCAAACATGTTCGTGTTGTAGGAATCAGCCTTTTCCGAGAGAAAAAGAAAGATTTTTGAAAATCAAAAGCTAAAATCTGAAGAAAGCAAAGCTTAGACTTTGGCCCATAAGCTGGTAGTTTTGATCTGTAAGATATTGAGGTACCTCCCTCTCAAGCATGATGGAGGTTGGAAGTAGGAGTGAGTTGAAAATATTGCTGGGGTGTTATTTAACTATCACAGTGCCAATAGCACTCTCATTGAGAAACTGCTCAAATTAATGGATTGGAGAAAAAAATTCATGGAGAGCCAGAGAGAGGATATGGAGACCAGAGGAGAGCTGCCCAGCCTAAGAAGGGGGAAGCTTGAGCGGGCAAGGCTCTGTGAACCTATATAGAGGAGGCCAGACCTGGAGGGACCACCCAAAAGGAGCTGGATCAGCTCTGAGAGACGGCCCAGGCTCTTGCCCATCTGAGGCCAGTAACCAGCACCGAGGATGCACATGGTTGCCCAGCCCAGAGCTGCAGATTCTCAGGCACCACTCCCATGAACTCCTTTATCACCTGTGGCGGACATCATCTCAGTTATCCTCATTTCCGCCTTCCCTTCAACAGCTGCATACCACCCAAGAATCTGCCCTGACCATCCAAACTGCCCCCCTTGGACAAGCCCTATTCAATAGCTCATCAGTTTTATAAATCTCCTGAAACCAAGGGTTGGGAGTCCTGACGTTGAGCGAGGCACAGGTTAGTGTAGAAAGGTAAGCCCCACACGTGTGATCTTTGCAGGGAGTGAAAAAAGACCCAGAGGCTCCCTCCTCCCTCACACTGCCTGCCACCTCCACCATCTGCGACAGCTGTGAAATGCAGCCCCATAACACCCGCCTGGCCTCGCCTGGCTGAAGAGTGGGGCAGACTTGCCGAGAGTCCACTTGTTGAGAGTCTGCGGAGTCTTATAGGGAAAACACCTAAAGACGAAAGAAGCAGACACACAAAGTCTGCTCAGTCTCATGCCTCTAAATTCCTGACAGCAAGGGCTCTATCTACATATCACTTTCATATCCTAAGTATCTGGCCCAGTGGTTGACACTTAGAAGATTCAGTAAATGGTTTGGCAGAAAAATAAGTGGATGGATGGAGTACAGCAGGATGTCTCTAACTTGGAATTATCTGAATTACAAGGAGGTTGAGAGATGTTAGTCAAGAATGTACAGCTGTGTTTACTCTGAACTCTCAGTGAGAAATTGGGACAAAGCAGAACTATTGTAAATAGTACCCTCAAAGCACAGCGTAGCAGAGAAGAGGACATAGCCATGCTTTCCACTTCTGCCCTGAAAGCAGTGTGACTCTGGCACATGGAGGGCCCCAGGGAGCACAGAGCAGCTCGGCGGCTTCAGGTGACAGCAGCCCCCAGATAATGGTGGCCCCACAGATGGTGACCATGCCTGTACCCATGGTTGGAAGCCACCTAACAGGTGCATCACTGGGAGATGACTTGGACAGGCTTCGTGACAAGTCTGGGTCTTGAGATGACCCTTTTGTTTTATTACTTAGGTATTTTCCTGAACATCTAGTTAGCTCCAGGCGGCTATGTGCCAACCTCAGAAAACTGGGATGAATACTGAAAATTGGAGGGGGTTCCAAATGGAGAGAACGGAGTAAAGAAAGATAAAGTAAGAAAAAGGATAACCTAATTGAGAAGAGGCATGCAATTTACAAAGTAATTTTACATATATCATCTCATTTAGACGGGAGACAACAGGGAGCACAGTCAGTACTGTGGAAACGATAAGTCCCAGTTGGGAGGTAACTGGTAAAGGCAATGAGTGAAAAATAGGGAAGTGATATATTCACTCTCCCAACAGCTTTCTGGATGGAAGCAGGCAGCTAGACATTACTTAAAATTTCCATACAATAGTGCTTCTCTTAGATCAACCAGGCAGAGGCTAGAACTCACCTGCCTTAGACAAGTTTCCAGGACTGTTTCCTTAAGGCACATGTATTCCACACTACAGCACTTTTTAAAATAGCAAACTCAGGCAAGGTTTTCAAACATAAAATTTTTAAGTGGTTGCACGACAGTTTCAAAAACTGGACTGACAATGAATTTATTCTTCAGAGGATCCTGGGCAGTTAGAATTCCAGGTTGCTATTTACAAGACCAAGAGTTAAGTCCGCTCTTGTACCTGTTAGAGTTGCCACTGCCATATGCCCCTGGAGAAAATGCTGAATGCTATATTCATGATGAAATGAACGAAACATTTTGCAATCAATGGTAATGTGTGTTTTAATTCCCAGCCCAAATTTCAGAAGCTGGTAAGGGGTGACACCTTTCCACATCCAGAGGCAGATAAATGCCTTGTTTCCCTTTCCCCTCTGAGTGCATCTCCAAACCTATGCCCCAAACGCTTTAGCTAACACACCTCTTGAATTAGTGTGTAGAGAGTTTCCCAAGATCAACACTGAAGTCCTTCATCAAAGCCTTAATTCAAGGCTAACTGGTATTTTAAGGTAACAGAACCAGCTGTGCACACAGGTTTGCCTTAGACAGAGACACCTCTGCAAGATCCAGGCTTTTTAATGTAATCATTCAAGCATGAATAAGCTGGGCAGCTCCCTGGAATCTCTGACCAGATAAAGGTGGACAGGAGGCACTACCCCTGTGAGTTTTACATTCCACATTGAGTCTAGCTGCCTTGACCCCCTGGGAATTTCTTTCTCTGTAATTCCAAGTATTTGTACCGAGCAGCTCGGTCTCCAGCAATTTGACAGTTCAATTAATATTGTCATACCTAGATAAATGGGACTATAAAACATGCATGTGTCATTACAATATGGTCTATTTTTAGGAGCCACCCAAACAAGAACAGGGTCTTGCAGGTCACTGAGGCCTTTGGATTTACGAATTCCTGGTCAGAGGGAGGTCTCTCCCGCTCCCAGATGCCCTCCCTCCCTGGCTCGTTCTAGCAGATGATCAATTACTAATGTCATAGGTCGAAAAGGCCATTTATCTACTGCACATCCCCCAGAACTTGGTACCTGACAATATAACTCTCCAAACGCTTTGCAGCAGCAAACTAATTCCTCTAACAAAACTTCTTTCCTCTGGAGACTGCGAGTGAGGGTGGCCAGATGGCCCTTTGCTTCTACCGCCATTGCCCCCCCTGTCTAAAAACAGGCTGTTCTTCAGAACAAAGTGAATAAAATCAGAATATCGGGAGAGAATTCTGACATAAGACTGCCTGATTACAGAGCCTGTACAACTTTGAGGAAACACCCTTCTGAGAGGCAGAAAACCTGAACTGGGTAAGAATGCAAAACAAGAGTTTCTAGCCTCTGGAGGCACCAAGCAGATTTTATTTCAAAGAACTGAAAAATCTGATATGAATTATTTTTCAAATAAAGTAAAATAACTTCAAGTATTTACCATATTATTAAGTTCTGAAATAATTGGAGAAATGAAATTAACTCCCACAAACTAGAAGCCTTCTGTCTTAAAATGAACAGACCATTCTATTGCTGTCATAGTCCTTTTATGTTTAAGATACGTTTTTAATTGGATTCTACCTACTTGTCTCTGTTAGTTTATCCCTCAAAAGTGTTGCTTGTTTTGATCCAATTTCATAGGGTGGGTTAGAAGTTTCAAGATAAGCCTTGGATTCAGTTTGCTAAGTCTAAAAACTTAGAATGCACAACAGAAATTTTCCAAAAGGTTTATATTCTGTCACATTTCATGGGGTTCAACTTAGTTCTGCAAAAGCACAGGAGGAGGGCTTTACTTTCCCTTCACACAGCCTTTCTGGGACTGGGAGCAAAATCACCTTTCAGCGAACCTGGCCACAAAGCCTAATAGAAGAGGATCTTTGAAATGCAGGGAAAAGAGGTCAAACACTTAACAAAATAACATACCAGAGTTATGCTCTCAGAATATTTGAAAACAATCAATTTTCTTCATGACCTCCCCTCCCTCTGTGTGCAGGACCTAAAGCACACAGAGCATCACCACCTCCGCCAGCGCCCAGCTCCACTGAGAGGAACAAACAGAAGCTTGGAGGAGGAACAGGGAACCTTGGGACATGCAGAGAAGATCATGAGGTGAGGAAGAAGGGAGGGGATGACCAGGGAACAGACTTCTTAGGCCTATCTGAGGGTGCACAGTATGGACTAGAATACTCTGGAAGAGAAGAGAACTGATTTTTACCATCTTCTGAACTCCAAATGTGGTTGATCCCCCAAGAGTAACACTTTGATCCTCCAGGAATCACACTTTGATCCTCCAACAGTAAGACCCTCCCATACTTAGGAATAGGAAGCGAAGGGCTGCACATTCCTGCCTTCCAGGGTCAAGGGCATGAGTAAGAAGGTCCACGTGGCTAATAGTTATAGAGAAGTCCCATTACACTAAGTAAGGTCCATGGTTCACAGAATTATACATTTAAAAAATAAGAATAAGATTCCCAGGCAAGATAGCTCCATAACCTCACAATTTGGCTTCCCCTCTCTTCCAAATAATAGATGAAAACAGAAAAAGATGAAATCATAAGACACATCTAATATATAGATATGACTCAAAATATCTTTAAATATTAAAATCAGTGCTGAGGCTGTGGGTCTGCTGGGTTCTAGCGTCAGAAGCAGTGGCAGCCAGGAGCTGCCGGAAGTAAGGCAGAGTAATAGGAACTAAAGGTGCTCCATTTGCAACTAGGTATGGAGCCAGGTTCTCTGCATGAACCCATGAGGTTTGGGGTTTCTTGATTATGAAAGAAGCTAGAAAATAAAAGGGTACTGATCTAATACAGAGGGCTATAGATTCATAAGAAGCTGTGAGCCAGGGAAGATGGGAGCAGAGAGACAAAGCTTCATGACAAGGAATTAAGTTTATCATCAAAGCTCAATTTTAAGGCCTGGCAGCCCAGAGATAAAGGCAAAAAATCAAACAATAACAAAGAAAAAGAAATGATGGACATTGAGGAAGAGAAAAAAAAACAAAACAACAAAAGCTCCCACTTAAAATAAATCTTCAGGGACTTCCCTGGTGGCACAGTGGTTAAGAATCCGCCTGCCAAAGCAGTGGACACAGGTTCGAGCCCTGAGCCAGGAAGATCCCACATGCTGAGGAGCAACTAGGCCCGTGCGTCACAACTACTGAGCCTGCATGCTGCAACTACTGTAGCTCACAAGCCTAGAGCCTGTGCTCCACAACGAGAAGCCACCACAATGAGAAACCCGCGCACTGCAAAGAAGAGTAGCCCCCACTTGCCACAACTAGAGAAAGCCCGTTTGCAGCAACAAAGACCCAACACAGCCATAAATAAATAAATAAATAATATAAATAAATATATATATTTTTAAAAACTTGTAAAAAAATAAATCTTCTAACCAAAACTCTAAAATACAAGAAATCTAATACCACGAGAGTTAGCCAACAAACCTGAACATAAATTTACTCCAAACGAAATAAACCGTATCGGAAGAATTTCACAAAAAAATAAAATAAATATGCTTCAGATGCCCAGAGAGATAAATGAGAGAAAGATGACATTTAAAATGAACAAAAATTTATAAAACTGATAATATATAATTGTAATATAATATATGATTGTAAAAGCTTATTTGAAACCTTGGAAATGAAAATATAGTCATTGAAATAGTTTAAAGACTCAAAAGATGTGATGAGCTCTAGAAACAAAGAGATAATTAACGAAATGAAAAATAGGGCAGATCAAGCAGGATAAGAAGAGTGTTCATGCAGGGGGGCAACCTGGCCTGAGGAGTCAGAAATCAAGCAGCCTGCCCGAGGCAAGCCCATGTGTATGTATGCACATATATACACATATATCTATACCTATTATTTATGTATAGATATATACATACACGTATTTCACAGTTCTGTCCACTGAGAAGGCCTTGGGGCAGGGACACCGTAAGAACAAAAAGCACACCTAGTGCCCAGATCTTGGCTTCTCCACTGCAAAATCAGAGTTCCTTAGGAAAATAGATGATTCCCAGACTGGGGCAGGGAAAGTAGAAGATGAACCTAGGACATCTTGTCATGCTGGAAAGCAAGAAAATGCTCAGAGAATGATGGGGACCTGTCAAAAGAACACAGAGGGACTTCCCTGGTGCCGCAGGGAGGTGGTTAAGAATCCGCCTGCCAATGCAGGGGACAGGGGTTTGATCCCTGGTCCAGGAAGATCCCACATGCCGCAGAGCAGCTAGCCCCGTGTGCCACAACTACTGAAGCCCGTGCACCTAGAGCCCATGCTCCGCAATAAGAGAAGCTTCCACGATGAGAAGCCCGCGCACCACAATGAAGACCAAAAATGCAGCCAAAAATAAATAAAATTAAAAAAAAAAAAAAAAAAAAAGAACACAGAAACCAGCTTGGATGGGCCCCCACTCACCCTGGTGATGTTAAGCAGAATGTGATGAGACAAAAGCAGCAGCAAATTCTCCTGGACACTACATGGATCCAGCCCAATGGGGTAGAACAGGATGTCAGATAGTCCTCAAGTATTTGACCTAACTGGTTTGGTTATTTTCTTACACCTTCTGAAGTGCCCAGTGCTGGAAAGCAATAGTGTGAAATCAGTTGACTGCAGAACATCCTTCTCTCTCCCTGTGAACGCCATAGTGTGAAAATTTAAACCCCCAGATATGAACATTAATTCTGATCTTTGTGATCAGGCCAGCACTGAAATGTCCTGCTTTTTAGGGGGTCTATGACTAATGTTTTCATTTCACAGAATCATAGAAATTAGAAATGGAAAGGATTCATTATATCATACTGCACTTGCCCCCTGCCAGTCAGACATTGTTCCCTAAGGTCTGTGGGCTCCGACTGCATCCAGGCGTGCTTGCAAAACTTCAAGAAGCAAGGCTGCGGTCCCTACCTTGCGCACCAACTTCACAGTCTCACAGTTCTTTCACTCAGAAAGATTCTCCCCTAGGACAATCTCACTAGTCCTTTTGTAACTTTTTCCTCTTTCATCTCCTTTTGCAGCTGTAGCTTTTTTACTACTCCCCCACAGAATGGGAAAATAGTCTTTTGGTTCTACCACCCTTAAAGGGAGCTGAACCTAAAACGCTTAGTGAGAATTAAGTTTTGGTTTAACTCCAGAGGCATTTATTTTTTCCAAGTAATTTTTTTAATTGAAGTATATTTGGTAACCGTAAGTTTGTTTTCTATGTCTGCGAGCCTATTTCTGTCCTGTAAATAAGTTCATTTGTATCATTTTTTTTAGATTCCACATATAAGTGATATCATATGGTATTTGTCTTTCTCCAGAGGCATTTCTAACATTTGCCCAGTGCCAACGGTGAAAATAAACAGAAGTGGGAGGAATAAGCAGTGAGTTACGGGAATCCCAGAATATGCACAACTTTGCGTGATTCACAAGATATACATTTTGTGAGATAAGTGTAGCACTTTCATCAAATTACCAAAGAGTAAACCCAAAATGTTTAAGAAACACTGCCCAAGAGTAAGGTCACAGAGGAGAAATGGGATGAGCTCTTGAGTTGGGAGCCAGTCAGGTATATGTTCTTTGAATTTGCTGCCAACTAACTATGTGGTTTGAACAAGTCTCTAACTTCTCTGAGCTTCAGCTGCTATCTCCAAAAAAGGAAGGCAGAGAGGAAAAGATGACAAGAGAGAAAAAGGAGGACGAATTAGATTATTCTAAGATCCCTTTCAACTCACTGAATCCTATTTCTTGATGAACACCACCAGCCCTTAAATGCTAGTTCTGAAAGCTTCACCCATGGGCTGACAGCCTTTAGTTCATTCCAACCGGTCCCTCTCTTCCAGATGAGGATCTTTGACAGAGACTTTAGATATGCAAGTAGCATCAGTAGACTCCGGCACTGATAAGCATGGCCCCTGCCCCAGTCATATCCAACACCAGGGCGCTCCAGCTTGTGAATAAATTTCCTACGTCTTACTATTTGCTCCAGAATGGAGGCCCAGTGCTTTACGTGAAAATTGCTTTGAAAAAGGCTATTTGAGTTTTCTTCTGTTTCTTCACTTATTCCACAAGTATTTATTGCCAGGCACTATATGCCAGGCATCAAGCTAAATTCTGACACACTGCCATAAATGAAACCGGTCCCCAAGAGGCTAAGAATCCTAACATCATACAAAAGTCCTCTCTGTGGAGCTGTGCATAGGCCCAGGGTGGGTACTAGCTTGATTCAACTGAGCGGAAAGAGAGGGGTCGGGGCTGGCATTGAAATAAGGAGAGACAGAGCCTCTGCGAGCATCACACACCCACCTATAAAGGGAAGGGGGATGCTGGCACCCTTCCAGAAGGGAGAATGAAAACCCAGTCCAAGTTGCACTATATCCCTGAGTTTGGTCAGAAAAGATGCTAAGGTTTTGTGTTTTTATTTGAGATTTTCTTCCACTAAAAAGAAACTGACTACCATACTAGATTACCACTTGAATATTGCTCTCCCAAGGAGCGGGATTCCATCCAACTTTGAGCCAACTGACTTCATTAGACCACACCTAGTAACACTAATCCTGGTGTTAAGTTTCCCACGAGGGAAGAGCAAACAGCATCTGTCTCTTTCCTCATGGCTAATATTTCTTGCCTGTGCTCTCTTCCCTTCAAGTTCGCATCTTGTGCTGGTAGAAAAGCATTTCTCTTATTCGAGACAAAAGCCTGCCAATTATAAAGGATTCTCTCGTGACAATACCAAAGTACACAGAATTCTATACTTAAATTGTTTACCCTTTCTTTCTGGTGGTAAGACTTGCCTGGACCAAAACTGTAAGTAAGTAAGACGAAATAAAAGCAGGCTCATGGCCGTGAATGTAGTGGTCACTGAACAGAGAGTACCAGCAATCCAGAACTGGGACTTAGCACCACCATCTGCCCCAGAACTCCAGGAAGATAATTCCCCTCCCACCAGAATTCAGGGAAAAGACCCATCTCACTTAGGGAGAACACACTGCCACAGCCCCCCACCTTGCCCCCACCCCTCATGGCTGCATAGTAGTGGGGACCTTCTAGGTGAAATCCAGGATACAAGAAGTGTCATGAGAAAGTAACAAGGATAAAGCAAGTAGTACTCATTCTCTGTAAATACATTAAATAAACAACGAGTTATCCCTTGAGGTGGAGACGGAGACCCCAACGGGCACGCTCAAGTCACAACGATGGTCACTAAACCACCTTATATGGAGAGGGTCCCATTGGCTGAAGGGCCCTTTGTTTCTCTGTTCCCTTTGACGTTAGACGCGGTGGCAGAGCTGAACTGCACGATAGGAAAAAGAGGTCAGGAATCTGGAGTTCCTGAAATAAAGGGGAGGTGGGAGGTGGATGGGGCCAAGGTAGTTGGGGGTAGGGAAGGAAAGAAGCAGAGAAAAGAGGAGCAAGGTGACATAGGGGACCGGGGAGAAAACAAATGCCTAGTGAGAGATTTTAAGTTCTTTACAGATGAGGATGGTATGTGCCCCCGGTTTTCCTCTATGAAAGCTACAAAGAGTCAGCAGAACTCACTGATGTTTTTGTGCAAGTGGATTATTTGGGGTCCAAAGTGAAAACAGAGTGGGTAGTCCAAACCTGGGACTGGAGGGTGAAAGGGCATGTGGCTCGTCCATCTCCATCATACCCCCACTACCCCTCTGTCCCCCGTGAGGAGGCTCCAGGGCAGGGGAGGGGACGTCCTGCGTGGCGGCTTACCGTGCTGGGCAGTGTCTACTCTCTGAAATGCAGTTCTCTGAAGTGTCTGTCACCACACCCTTCCTCCTGGAGGTGACTGATCAAGCCCCACCGAGGAACAGCCAGACTCAAATTCCAGGAGCCAAGGCTCACCGAGTCAGCAATGACCTTTATCTCCTGAGGGGGAGAATGTGCTCCTATGCTTACCAGGGCCAGCTTCCTGGGTGTGCAACCTGTGCAACTGCACAGGTGCCACAGTTAGAAGGGCCGTCCTTGCTTTAATGCTCTGCTAGATGTCGGTGCTCCAGCAGAATGAGGTGGCTTCCCACAGGAAGTGAAACTCAGTGGATCACACGCCACTTCTCCCCTCAGCAACACCGAGGGTCCAGTTTGGCCTCATCTCTTTCACTGCAGAGGGTACACTTCGTCATTGAGATCTTGTTTGGTGTTTCCTACGTCCTCAGCTGATGCTTCATGCTGCTCCACAGAGCTGAGACACTCACCATTCTACGGTTACAATTCCACCTCTTTTGATTCATCCTCACAATATCCCTGGTCAGCAATTGTTGGAATTTGAGGGGTTGGTTTTTATAGTTTGGATGGAGTTCAGTAATTTTCCAGAATAATCGTGTCTCTAAAGCAGATACGCAATTTCTCTGATATGCCAGCTTCCCATGTCTTTTGTAAAAGAACATATTGTTTACAGACAGGGGTTTGCGATGCCAGGAACCCAGGCAGGACTACTGAGATACAAGAGTGACAGACAGATCCCCAGCGCTGGGGGACTGGCTCCTGGAACAGTCAAGAAGGGCCAGCCATGAACATTTTCTCACCAGGAGCTATTCCCAGCTTTTACTGAGAGAGTAATACACAGCATGTGGTACCACGGAGGGGGCTCTTCAGCCCATGGCAGGTCTCCAATTTGCCTGACCCGTGTGAGGACAGTTACCACCAGAAGGGCCCTTTTTAGCAAAAGTGGCACCTACATTTCTCTTCCTACTCCCGTGTGATGTCTTCAGAAGATTTCATTTGGATCGCTCAATAACTGAACACTTTACCTTAACTTCGCCCTAACTACCCTGATGGCTGGAATCACAAATCTGAGAAGGCTGGTCACCTTCTTAGATATCACAAGTACGGCAGAAACATTGACTGCTCACTGAATATCATGAGCTTAGCCACATTTGCCAGACACACCCCGCCCCCAGTTGTTGGGGGCAGACCACGTGGCTAGTTCTGGCCAAAGGGCTGTGAGAGTGATACACGTCATTTCTAGACGGAAATATTGAAGAGCTAGCACGAGACCCTCCGACTCTGCCTTCTCCTTCTAAAAGCATTAACAGGACGTTAAGCAGCCTCCATCTCTGAGTCAAGGCCAAGAAGGAAAATGCCCTAGGGAACTGCCAGACTTTTCTTGAACACGAAGTAAACCTTTACATGCTAAGCCACTGAGACTTTGGAGTGTGTTCATCACCGCAGCAGAGCCTAGCCTGACTAATGCAAGCAGGCAGCCAGAAGCACCTATTGCTCAATGGGACTCAAAGCTGCAAATGGAATACAACAGCCCTACAGCCAGCTAAGGGCACTCTTACCTTTCCTCAACATTATCTGGGTCAGGAGCTACCAAAAATAGTGGCCATATAACCGGAAATAAAAGAAAAGTAGGGAAGGGAAGTGCCAAATAAAATTAGGACAGGAAATGTCAGCGAGCAATAGACGTTTGCCCTCTCTTGTGGATATTACTGGTCATCCCAAAGATGCGAAGCTGGGAAAGATGTTATAGTGAAGGGCTCGGGAGAGGATGGGGATGGAAGCCATACAATACAGCACGGAACCTTTGATTCTCAGCCAGACCCCGGGCTTTTATGTTAGGCCAACAGCAGGGTAAATTAGAAAGCTGAAAACCTGGGCAGTCACAGACAAAATTGTAAAGTTTATTTTCAGAGCCTGGTATCTGCCACACAGCTGACACAATCAATATTTCTCAAAGTGTTTGTTCATTCCCCTCACCCCATTCCCCTTTCAGTACCTTGAGCCCCATCCCTTGGCCACCCAGGATCCAGCTCTGCTAAAGTCCCCCAATTCTGAAGCCACCCAGCAGCACCCCACCCCCCAACACCTTCCGTCTCCTCTACCCTGTTTGATTACCAGTCGTAAGTCCAAGGGTTTGGACAAGCCAATGCATCAACTTATATGGCCAAGGTAGTACTGGCTACTTTGGGATTAACGCCGTAAGCACCTATATAATCACATTGTAAGACTCCATACCGCTGCTGTGACTGAAAGATGTGACTGTCTGAATTTCAGCCCTCCATGTAAATGCACGGAAGAAATCTTTCGGAGAAAAGAGGCTTTTCAAGGCTTCTCAAGTCACTTTGGGGCCACATATGACTATGTCCTACACTTACCTAAACTGTAGAGTCAGGCATTGTGGCCACAGCGCCATCTTCCCCTTTCCTGCCAGAGCCGCAATCCCCCTCCAACCCATCCTATCACTGACACTCCTACCCTGAACTCTCTCCCACCTCCATTTGCACGGATGATATGTCTGCATCACTCTCACTGTGACTTCGGAAGCAGAGAAAGAACCAGAGAGACACCTGGGTTTTCTGCCACTGCAACTGGAAAACAGTCCTTGAGAAAAAGATGTCAAGGTCCAGCGGGACATATTTTTCCATCCAAACACTGTAAAATGAGTAGAGGTTTCACATGACGCTCACGTCTTGGTATGTGTTTGCTGTTTTTAGAACAGCAGGCCCCATATCTGAAGCGATACATGCATATATGATGTGGGTGTTACCATGGCAAATGCCGTGCATTTTTTTGGTTAAATAGAAGGGTAAATAAAGGTATAAATATTGGATTTTCTGTTACTATGGAGACGCAACGATTTGGGCCCTCGTCATTTTGGAATGTTTTTTAATTTTATTATTTGGGTTCACTCCCTGCTGTGAATATTCTTATCAGAAAGTCTCCAGTCCCTGCTGCTGTAATTATGCTGACCCAACTAGCGTTCTTGATTTGTCTTTTCAGATGGGATATCACTGATTTCTGGGAGAGAAAATTCATTACCTGCTTTTCCCTTATTACCAGATGTGAAATCTATATTTTCATTCTTAAAAGTATTATTATTAAAAGCATATTTTAAAGTCAGGATTCTGTAGTCTACCTGGCTGTTTTTTTTTTTGTTTTTTTTTTTTTTTTTTTTTGTTAGGGGGGG
>NW_006780148.1:1679332-1695684 GCF_000442215.2 Lipotes vexillifer | reverse complement strand
CCGTTGCGGAGCACAGGCTCCGGACGCGCAGGCCCAGCGGCCACGGCCCACGGGCCCAGCCACTCCGCGGCACGTGGGATCCTCCCGGACCGGGGCACGAACCCGCGCCCCCTGCATCGGCAGGCGGACCCCCAACCACCGCGCCACCAGGGAAGCCCCCTGGCTGTTTTTTTTAAAAAAGGGGTAGGTCTCTTCAAAGTCTTAAAGAGTTTTTGATCTATTTTCTGATCTAGACATTTGAACTTTTCCTGAACAAAATGTTTTCATTTCTAACCCTGATATGTCAGCATTGATAATCAGAATGTTAACCTTTGTATAGTCTTAACATCTCCATTACAGTTATTGATTTAGAGGTTTATAACTCCTAACCTGGAATGTGGTTTAGCCCTGCTAAACTTATGTCTACAATGAACAAAAATCTAGATTTGGGTTCTTACCTAGACTACTAATTTTTAAATATGCTAGTGTGCTTCTTACCGACTAATCAATATATTGAACAGCCACTAAAACACTTAACCAGTACTTACTGTGCAAGGCATTTGGAATTCAAAACTAAATAAGACACAGTCCCTGCCCACAAGGAGCTTGTCTTATTGATAAAACACCAAAGTGTTATTACTGAGGATTTTTGTATTGGGTGAAATTGAATTAAATTACCTCTAAGATTTCTTCAGACCCTAAGATTCTGAGCTTATTTATTCTACAATAAAGTTTAAGGCTAAATTAACACTAACATCAAAAATTTGCAGTTTATTTTCTCAAATTATCTCACACATATATAATCAACTCTCAATTATACCAGCAGCATTCAAAATTAATTGGAACAGCTTCCAAGATGCTTTGCAGCCATAGTGTCAGAAGTCGTCACCAGTAACAAGGCAAATTTATTTGACTTAACTTTTGCCCACTGAAGGAGGTGGTTAGGCCATGGTGCAGTCAGCTTACACTGTCTCTTCTCCCTCCCCCTCAACCAGCCTCTACTAAAAATGTGACAAGAGAGACCCCCAAGATACTAGGCAGCCCAGGGCAAGGTCGGGGCAGGAAGTCTGCAGACCTGTAATGATCACCTCCAGGATAGAGTTAGCTGCACTCAAACTGTGGCCAACCAGCTTTACCCACCACACCCTACTTTCCTTTTTCTGTTATTAATGGTTTACATTCTCCCAGTCTGGTCATTCAGACTTGGCCCTTCAAAGTCATCTTGGACCTTTTCCTCTCTCTTGTTCCCAACATCCAGACACAAAGTGCTGTATGGGATTGTATAGTCTTCATTCTTCAGGTCTTACCTCTCCAATTTCTGCACAACAGTCTGTTGTATGGTGCGTGTTGGGGCAGGGGGGATGGAAATGTACACTCTATGATTCAGATATTTTTAAAAGGTCTTTTTAAAATTTTGTTATAACAACTTTTTATTTCCTCAAGTCCTGTTGATTTGATGGCAGAAAAACAAAAATATACAAAGTAGCCCATTAGGAACATTCAAAGTTTAAACTCCATATTAGGACTGTTTATTCCATCTCAAGAGGTCTTTCTCCCCCTCCTTACTCCAGGAAGGTCCCCAGATGTAGGCATTTCTCCTGGCAGTGGAGGGGAGCCCCCTGGATGGAGGTATATGCAATGGAATATTATTCAGCCATGAGAAAGAAGGAAATCCTGCCATTATGCTTATAAGTGAAATAAATCAGAGAAAGACAAATACTACATGATATCACTTATATATAGAATCTAAAAAAGCCAAACTCATAGAAACATAAAGTAGAATGGTGGTTACCAGGGGCTAGGGGTGAGGGAAATGGGGAGATGTTGGTCGAAAACGTGCAGTTATAAGACAAATAAGTTCTGGGGATCTAACATACAGCATGGTGATTATAGTTAATAATTCTGTATTATATACTTGAAAGTTGCTAAGGCAGTAAATCTTAAGTGTTTTCACTCCAAAAAAGAAATGATAATTATGTGAGGTGATACAGGTGTTAGCTAATGTTACGGTGGTAAATATTTTGCAATATATATCAAATTATCACATTATACTCCTTAAACTTACACAACATCATATATCAACAATACCTCAGTCAAGCTCTAAAAATTACCTAAGCCATGGAACCAGTCTCAGAAGGGATGAGATACTGGGTGAGTCACCAAGACAAGGTCTCTGAGCTAGGAAAGCAAGACATCAGCCCTGAAGTGAAAAGTGAGACTCAGGAACAAGATGGAGAATCAGGGATGTTATTTTGGGAAAAGGTCAGGCCCAAAATAAGTCACATGACTGGCAGACTGCCCATCTGCTCAGGGCAAGACAGCAGAGGCCATCAGGGAGTCCCTCCATTGCAGGGAGTAGGGCTGTAGAGGTAGCGGGAAGGACGTCTGGTTTTTATTCCTAGAGCTGCCACCTTAGCTCTTTTCCGGAACAGCCCTTATCACAGAGGGTGACGCCTACCTGGTGCCCAAGGTACACCGAATGAACCATGAATTGGTATGCCAGCCTTCTAGCTGGTCTTCTTGCCTCTATATGATTCCTCTGTCGAGACATACAGTGTATCACCCATGTGGTTATCGCCCTACAATGCCACTTTCAATCTGTTCCTTCCCAGCTCAAGCGCCTTTAATGCCTCTAGCAGAGGCTGAAAACTGGAAGCCTCTGAGCTGAATCCAGCCCCAGATGGCTTTTGTTTGGCTCACACTGTGTTTTTCAAAAACTTGATTCAGATACAACATTTTAAAATAGAGATTTCATGTATGTGTCTGCACTCACTCACACTCCACACACACACACACACACACACACACACACACACACACACAAACACACAAACACACATCCAGATTTCTGGCTTCTCTTAAAGACTCAGAAGGTCTGGCAAGTCTGGGCCCATGTTCCCACCTGGCAGTAATCCGCTGGTGCTACGAACAGCTGCCCTGTCCCTGGCATCTGCTCTCTGCTGTTCACCATATCCTCCCCCAGTACCTCTGCAGCTTTCCTGGCCCTTCACCCACTGTGGTTCCTGCTGGCCTGCAGCAGGTTTTAGAATTCATTAACCCTGGACCTACAGGATGAATTCTAAACTCCTAGCATTCAAGGCTCTCCTTGGTTTGGTCATAACACTGCCTCTCAATATCTCCTTTCAAAGACTTCTCTGATATCCCTTAAAAATATCTTCTTTCCCACCTCCCCTCTTTAAACAAACATTACCGGCTGCTGCCATGTACTAAGGAATGAGCAAGACCCACACAGTGTCTGCCTCAAGGAGGCCAGTATTCCCTGGGGAAACTGGTATTTAAATCAGAAGGTGCAATAAGAGTGACGGTTGCTATGGGGCTGGCAGCAGAGGGGAAAAAAGGAGCTCAGAACAAGCGCGCTAACCAGACTGGAGGTTTCTGGAGGGAGTCACATCTAATACCAGGTCGGGGATGGTGAGTGAGGAGGCAGTGCCCAGGGAAGGGCCATGACAATAGCGAGGCCTAGAGGCGAGCAAAGAACGGAAAGGAGTTGGGTCTGGACACAACGGGTGGAGAGAGTGCGCAAGGGGAACAAGGAGTCTGAAAGCTGAGGTTGCAGAAGTAGGCAGTCACGATCACACCATTTATCTCAAGGGCATTTGGAAGCATCTGAAGAATTTAAAGAAAGGGAGGGACTTCCCTGGTGGCGCAGTGGTTAAGAATCCACCTGCCAATGGAGGGCACATGGGTTCGAGCCCTGGCCCGGGAAGATCCCACATGCCACGGAGAAGCTAAGCCCGTGCGCCACAACTACTGAGCCTGCGCTCTAGAGCCCACAAGCCACAACTACTGAGCCCGTGTGCCACAACTGCTGAAGCCCGCATGCCCTAGAGCCTGTGCTCCGCAACAAGAGAAGCCACCACAGTGAGAAGCCCATGCGCCGCAACGGAAGAGTAGCCCCCGCTCACTGCAACTGAAGAAAGCCCACGCGCCGCAACAAAGATACAAGGCAGCCAAAAATAAATAAATAAATTTTTTAAAAGATAATGAAAGAAATGGAGTGGCAGGTTCAGCTTTGTGGTATAGAAAGAGCATCATGACTACTTGGGGAGAACAGATAGGAAAAGAAAAAGAGGGAAGATGGAAGATATGTTAAAAAGACCTATGGGAGGCCAGACACAAAAGGTCATGTATCCTATGATTCCATGTATGTGAAATATCTAGAATAAGTGAATTCATGGATATAGAAAGCAGAGTCGTGTCTGCCAAGGGCTGAGAGAAGAGGAGGTTGGGGAGTGCCTACTGAACGGGCACAGGGTTTTTCTCTGCGGGTGATGAAAATGTTTTGGAACTAGATAGAGGTGATGATTGCACATCATTGAGAATACACTAAATGCCACTTTGAAATGAATAGTTTTCTGTTTTATGAACATTTTGTGTTACGTGAATTTTACCTCAATTCTTAAAGGAGTATTACGGAGTCCAGGCAAGAAGCATTTGGAAGAAGAAACGTGATCACATGAGCCCCAGCCCCCATGCCTTGCCCATGCCATCTCCTTCTCCCTCTAGGTGCCCTCTCCCGTCCTTCCTTCCACCACTTACTCATCCTCTGGCCCCATTTCACTGACTACCACCTCTAAGGCCAGCCCAGCTAGAGCTCATCACTTCCTTCTCGAATTATGGCCGTGCCTCCCATCACACACTCCCTGCCCCCTCTTTATCATTTCTTCATAAATGTATTCCTAATTTTCTCAACTGTAAAATAAGCTTGTGAACAATAGCACCATTTAGGAAATACAGGATGAGAAGTGTAGATGCTAAGCTTACTGTGTGACTTTTCAACAGGTAGGTTTTCAACAGGTAGGTAAGGTTTTCTGCCACCTGAATATGAGGTTGTATTATTCATGTGTATATAAATATAGTTTTCCATCACAGTGCAAGAATTTTTTAGACCTAGTAAAAAATATCACAGAAATATTTGAACATGATATGCAATTTTTACATCCTGTCAAGGGGCATCCACAGAAGCAGTCATTATTATAGTGTCTTTTTCCACCTGGTCTGTAAGTCTAAACATCACTGCTCCCCACTGATGGAGGTTTACCCCATAAGGAGCTGATGCCCCATATTTCCAAGTTATATCATCCAGCCCCTCTATGGCTGCTCGGAAAACTGGAGTCCATCCCCATGCAGTGGCAGTCCAAGTCCAGAAGTGGAGGGACACTCAGTGCAGATAGGGCTGGGGTGCTGGGCGTGAGGGAGGACCCGCTGGCCTGGACTCCTGTCACTCAAGTTACTGGGCAAGGGCTTCAGAGACAGCCACAGCCCAGAGGTAGGCAGCACCTTCAGAAAATAAGGAGACAATGAAAAGGTGTCAAGGTTTGAGCCCAACACAGTGACTCAGATCAAACAATATGCTCTGAACAGTTCTGCAATATACCTGGCGTTGATTTTTTCATTCAGCATACGGTTACTGAAAAGGCACCACCAACCAGCCACTGTGCTGGGAAAACAGTGAATATCAACAAAGACAGTCACTCCTGATGCTCCAAGTCTAGTGAGGGATACAGACTAGCTAATGGGAAACTATAAAAGTGTGTAGCGCTAAGATAAGGACAGCACCCAGGGAAGCAAAACAGCACAGAGATTGTAAGCATGAGTTCTCAACACTCACTGCCTGAGTTCACATCATAGCCCTGAGCAACTGTCTGAGTTAATTGGTCTAGTGGGTTGAGTAGTGACACACACACACACACCCCTGCCCGACAAAAGATATTCTAAACCCAGAACCTGTGAACATGACCTTCTTTGGATAAAGGGGTCTTTGCAGATGTAATTAAGGATCTCAAGATGGGGTCATCCTGGGTTATCCAAGTGGGCCCTAAATCCAATGACAGGTATGAGAGATAAAAGGAGACAAGACAGACACAGAGAGGAGAAGGCAGAGATTGGAATGGTGCAGCCAGGGCAACCATGCAACCTCCAGAGGCTTGAAGAGGTAAGAAAGTATTCTCCCCTAGAGCCTTTGGAGGGGAGCACAGCCTGCCCACCCTTTGATTTTGGACTTCTGGCCTCCAGAACTATAAGAGAATAAATTTCTGTTGTTTTAAGTCACCAAGTCTGTGGTAATTTGTTACGGCAGCCATAGGAAACCAATACTCTTAGCCTCTCTGATCTTCAGTTCTTGTCCCTAAAATATGGAAAGTAATAGTACACACCTTCTTGGGCTGTTTAAATGAGATAATGCATAGAAAGCACTTGGCCCAGGACCAGGCAGGTGGTAAGTGCTCAATAAGGGTTAACTAATAATTTGATTTCATTACTAGTAGTAGCAGTGCAGCAGTAGCACGCATACAAGGCAAGTCTAACCAGGGTTTGAAGGAAGCCTCTTGAGAAAGTGGCCTTGAGCTGAGACATAATGGATGAGAAGGCCTTAGCTGAACAAAGGAAAACGAGAGAGGGTTTAGATGACTGGGATGGGATGGGAAGAGAAATAAAGGGGTGGAGCTTCAGAAGGAATAGCATATTGAGGCCAGAAGGTAAGAGGGACCAGGTGACATTTTGGAAGTTGAAAGCATTTCTAGCAAATGTTGGATGGCATATAGGAGCAGCTTTATTTCTATGATGTGCCAACATCATTCCAAGTTTGTGTGAGAACAATAGGGAAATTTGATCTGGTATTATGTAATATTTACTCCCAATCTGATGTCCTATCAAATATTCACAAACAGGTCTTCTCCATCTCTTCCCTGGGTGAGAGGGACAAGGGTTTTCAGAAAGCACAATTGACAAACTGTTTCCCTTTCGACATTGTACTATAATCGCAAACTCAGAACTGTCCTAATTCTCTTTCTCTTTCAGCCCCTTTACTTAAGCACATATCCCTCTGGCACACATCCATGAAATAGGTTTTTTCGTTTTGTTGGGGATGTAGAGATACTTCAAGTGCCAAGTCCATGGTGACGTCTAGATGATGTGCCTATCATCGATCTGTTTGCCCTTAAATTCATCCCCAACATTTCCCTCTCCTGCTCTCCACATTCCTTAGGCTTCCTTGCCCTCTCACTTCCTGGTAAGTTTGACCAAGGGAAGATGCTTCCTTGAGCCTAAATTTCCTGGGGATAAAATATTTTTCAGAGTCGCTGTAAATATTAAATGAAAAAAATGTATGTTCGGTACCTCTGGCAACAACTACTGCTGCTCACTCATTGTGTACGTTCTCTTTCTTCCACTGTAATAGCACTTATAGCTGTGCACGTGGTCATTCAGAGTAAAACCTATATTTTCAACTTCCCTTGCAGTTAGATATGGTCATGTGCCTACGTTCTGGAATTTGAAAAAACACGTGTGTGATTTCTGGGCTTGCCCTCTTGTCCCCTTTCTCCTTTGCTGGGGCTGGCATGTGATGGGATGGGAAGCCACCTTGGAATGCACAGGCAAGGACAACACCCTGGGGATAGCAGAGCAGCAATATCAGAGACACGTGGGCCCTTGAATGACTTTGCAGAGCAAAGCCAACAAGCCAGCCAGACTTACAGAGAGAGATATAAACCTCTATGCTCTGTAAGCCACTGTTACTTGGGGACTCAGCTGCACAACTAAGCCTATATCTCATCTAATGTTATTCCCAGCAAAGTGTCAGGTTTGCATTGCAAGGAGGTACCTGCAGAGATCAACTCTGCTTGCTTGAAAGCTGAAAAAAATAACTTCCTTCTAAAAGTAACAAAAGAGTTTCTGCCTTCTGAATGCAGCCCAGAACTTGATTTGAAGCAGTCTAACCCTTTGCTCTCAGAGCAGTAACTTGGTTGACCCCTTTTAATTATGCGGTAAAGAAGTTATCTTAGAATTAGCTGGGGAACTTTTGATAGAAACTGATTTCCTGCAATTAGGCCCATGGGTACTCGAGACAATTAATTGGGACGTTAAAAGAAAGTGCACTCTTACAGGCAGGACACAAACTAATAAGGCTGGGAATTTATTGGTTACATTAGTTGCTTCTAAACTTTCATCATGGCCACAGTGGACCATCAAACATCTTAAACAGTAGTTGGATGAAATGCTTCTAAGTAGTTTCTTTCATTTAACGGCTCTTTTATTAAAAATCCAAAGCTCTTGCACAAGGCTCCCTGCCTTCTCCCATCAGGCTCTCAGTTATTTTTTCTCTCCCTGCCCCTCCATATCAGTTTTATGCCAAAAAGATGTCTTGTCACTTCTTTCCTCTCTTTACTGAGAGCCTCACAAAACACCCTTGGCAAGCTCGATTGTGTTGTCTGTCCTCCCATCCCTTTTTTCAATAATCCACATTTACCCACACTCACCAAATTCCTCTCCTTTTTACTTTGCATCCAAGCACTTTCTTGGTTGATCTCTTAACACACACTCACCTATCTCCAATTGCTATCAATAACAGTCATTGTCACTCACAATTATAGTCTCTCTTTCAATAGGTATTATTTTTTATTGACTCAGCACAGTCATTAAACAGTTGACCAGGACCTTCAAGATGGTGGAGGAGTAAGATGTGGAGATCACCTTCCTCCCCACAAATACATCAAAAACACATCTCCCTGTGGAAAAGCTCCTACAGAACACCTAGTGAACGCTGGCAGAAGACCTCAGATTTCCTGAAAGGCAAGAAAATCCCTATGTACCTGGGTAGGGCAAAAGAAAAAAGAAAAAACGGAGACAAAAGAATAGGGACGGGACCTGCACCTCTGGGAGGGAGCTGTGAAGGAGGAAAAGTTTCCACACGCTAGGAAACCCCTTCACTGGTGGAGATGGAGGATGGCAGGGGGGAAGCTTCAGAGTCACGGAGGGGAATGCAGCAACAGGGGTGCAGAGGGCAAAGCAGAGAGATTCCCGCACAGAGGATCAGTGCCGACCAGCACTCACCAGCCCAAGAGGCTTGCCTGCTCACCTGCTGGGGCGGGCGGGGCTGGGGCTTCAGACGTCAGATCCCAGGGAGGGGACTGGGGTTGGCTGCATGAAGACAGCCTGAAGGGGGCTAGTGCACCACAACTAGCTGGGAGGGAGTCAGGGAAAAAGTCTGGACCTGCCAAAGAAGCAAGAGACCATTGTTTCAGGATGTGTGAGGAGAAGAGATTCCTTTCCTGTGTGCCCACAGAAGGCAGAGCACCACCTAAGCGAGCTCCAGAGATGGGCATGAGCCCCGGCTATCAGCTCGGACCACAGAGACAGGCATGAAATGCTAACGCTGCTGCCACTGCCACCAAGAATCCTGTGTGCGAGCACAGGTCACTACCCACACCCTCCCCGGGAACCTATGCAGCATGCCACTGTCAGGGTCCCGAGATCCGGGGAAAACTTCTCTGGGAAAACACATGGCATGCCTCAGGCTGTTGAAATGTCATGCCGGCCTCGGCCTCCACAGGCTCTCCCTGCATTGCAATTATGACTACTGTACCCCTCCCTCTCCCTAGCCTGAGAGAGTAAGAGAACCCTAATCAGCCGCTGCATTAACCCCCTCCTGTATGGGTGGGAAACAGATGCCTGAGGGCTACCTATACGCAGCGGGGGAACAACCCAAGACTGAACCCCAGGAGCTGGGCAAACAAAGAAGAGAATGGGAAACATCTCCATACAGCCTCAGGAGCAGCGGATTAAACCCCCAGAATCAACTAGATGAACCCTGCATCTGTGGAATACTTGAATAGACAACGAATGCTCCAAAAACTGAGGCAGTTGACTTTGGGAGCAACCGTAGACTTGGGGTTTGTTGTCTGTGCCAGATTTCTTTCTGATTTTTCTGTTTATCTTAATTTAGTTTGTAGTGCTTGTTATCATTGGTGGATTTGTTTATTGGTTTCGTTGCTCTCTTTTTTCAATTTTTAAAAGAAATTTTAATTTTATTATTTTTTTCTTTTCTTATTTTTTCTACTAAAACAATTTGTTTTTCTTCCTTTTTTTTCTTACTTTTCTTCAGAGATGTGTGGCTGACAGGGTCTTAGTGCTCCAGCTGGGTGTCAGGCCTGAGCCTCCAAGGTGGGAGAGCCTAGTACAAGAAACTGGACCACCAGAGACCACGTGGCCCCACGTAATATCAATTGGTGAGAGCTCTCCAAGAGAACTCCATCTGAACACTAAGACCCAGCTCCACCCAACAGCCAGCAAGCTCCAATGCGGTTCACCCAATGCCAAACAACTAGCAAGACAGGGACACAGCCCCACCCATTAGCAGAGAGGCTGCCTAAAATCATACTAAGTTCACAGACACCCCAAATCACACCACCAGACGCAGACCTGACCACCAGAAAGATAAGATCCTGCCCCATGCACCAGAACACAGGCACCAGTCCCCTCCAACAGGAAGCCTACACAACCCACTGAACCATCCACACCCACTGGGGGCAGACACCAAAAACAATGGGAACTACAAAACTGCATCCAGTGAAAAAGAGACCCCAAACACAGTAAGTTAAACAAAATGAGAAGACAGAGAAATACACAGCAGATGAAGTAGCAAGGTAAAACCTACCAGACCGAACAAATGAAGAGGAAATAGGCAGTCTACCTGAAAAAGAATTCAGAAAAATGATAGTAAAGATGATCCAAAATCTTGAAAATAGAATGGAGAAAAGGCAAGAAACATTTAACAAGGACCTAGAAGAACTAAAGGGGAAACAAACAATGATGAACAAAATAAATGAAATTAAAAATTCTCTAGAAGGGATCAGTAGCAAAATAACGGAGGCAGAAGAAAGGATAAGTGACCTGGAAGATAAAATAGTGGAAATAACTGCCACAGAGTGGAATAAAGAAAAAAGAATGAGAAGAATTCATGACAGTCTCAGAGACCTCTGGGAAAACATTAAATGCACCGACATTTGAATTATAGGGGTCCCAGAAGAAGAAGAGAAAAAGAAAGGATCCAAGGAAATATTTGAAGAGATTATAGTTGAAAACTTCCCTAACATGGGAAAGGAAATAGTCCAGTCCAGGAAGGGCAGAGAATCCCATACAGGATAAATCCAAGGAGAAACATGCCAAGACACATATAACTCAACCTATCAAAAGTTAAATACAAAGAAAACATATTAAAAGCAGCAAGGGAAAAGCAACAAATAATATAGAAGGGAATCTCCATAAGGTTAACAGCTGATCTTTCAGCAGAAACTCTGCAAGCCAGAAGGGAGTGGCAGGACAAATCTAAAGTGATGAAAGGGAAAAAACTACAACCAAATTTACCCTACCCACCAAGGCTCTCATTCAGGTTCGATGGAGAAATTAAAACTTTTACAGACATGCAAAAGTTAAGAGAATTGAGCACCAGCAAACCATCTTTACAACAAAAGCTAAAGGAACTTCTCTATGCAGGAAACACAAGAGAAGGCAAAGACCTACAAAAACAAACCCAAAACAATTAAGAAAATGGTAATAGAAACACACATATCGATAACTACCTTAAATGTAAATGGCTTAAGTGCTCAAACGGAAGGACATACACTAGCTGAATGGATACAAAAAAACACACCAATATATATGCTGTTTACACCAGACCCAATTCAGACATAGGGACACATACAGACTGAAAGTGAGGGGATAGGAAAAGATATTCCATGCAAAAGGAAATCAAAAGAAAGCTGGAGTAGCAATTCTCATATCAGAAAAAACAGAATTTAAAATAAAGACTATTACAAGAGACAAAGAAGGACACTACAGAATGATCAAGGGATCAAGCCAAGAAGAAGATATAACAATTGTAAATATTTATGCACCCAACATAGGAGCACCTCAATACATAAGGCAAATGCTAACAGCCATAAAAGGGGAAACTGACAGTAACACAATAATAGTAGGGGACTTTAACACCCCACTTACATCAATGGACAAATCATCCAGACAGAAAATAAATAAGGAAACACAAGCTTTAAAAGAAACAACAAAACAGATAGATTTAATTGATATTTGTAGGACATTCCATCCAAAAACAACAGAATACATTTTCTTCTCAAGTGCTCATGGAACATTCTCCAAGATAGATCATATCTTGGGTCACAAATCAAGCCTTGGTATAAATTTAAGAAAATTGAAATCATATCAAGCATATTTTCCAACCACAATGCTATGAGACTAGATATCAATTACAGGAAAAAATCTGTAAAAAAAATGCAAACTCATGGAGGCTAAACAATACACTACTTAATAACCAACAGATCACTGAAGAAATCAAAGAGGAAATCAAAAAATACCTAGAAAGAATGACAATGAAAACACAATGACACAAAACCTATGGGATGTAGCAAAAGCAGTTCTAAGAGGGAAGTTTATAGCAATGCAATCCTACCTCAAGAAACAAGAAACATCTCAAATAAACAACCTAACCTTACACCTAAAGCAATTAGACAAAGAAGGAAAAGAAAAACCAAAGTTAGCAGAAGGAAAGAAATCATAAAGTTCAGATCAGAAATAAAAGAAAAAGGAATGAAAGAGCAATAGCAAAGATCAATAAAACTAAAAGCTGGTTCTTTGAGAAGATAAAGAAAATTGATAAACCATTATCCAGACTCATCACGAAAAAAAGGGAGAAGGGGCTTCCCTGGTGGCGCAGTGCTTGAGAGTCCGCCTGCCGATGCAGGAGACGCGGGTTCGTGCCCCGTTTCGGGAGGATCCCACATGCCGCGGAGCGGCTGGGCCCGTGAGCCATGGCCGCTGGGCCTGCGCGTCCGGAGCCTGTGCTCCGCAAATGGGAGAGGCCACAACAGTGAGAGGCCCGCATAACGCAAGAAAAAAAAAAAAAAAAAAAAAGGGGGAAGACACAAATCAATAGAATCAGAAATGAAAACGGAGAAGTAACAACTGACACTGCAGAAATACAAAGGATCATGAGAGATTAATACAAGCAACTATATGCCAGTAAAATGGACAACCTGGAAGAAATGGACAAATTCTTAGAAAAGCACAACCTTCTGAGACTGAACCAACAAAAAATAGAAAATACAAACAGACAAGTCACAAGCACTGAAATTGAAACTGTGGTTAAAAATCTTCCAACAAACAAAAGCCCAGGACCAGATGGCTTCACAGGCGAATTCTATCAAACATTTAGAGAAGAGATAACACTGATTCTTCTCAAACTCTTCCAAAATATAGCAGAGGGAGGAACCCTCCCAAACTCATTCTATGAGGCCACCATCACCCTGATAGCAAAACCAGACAAAGATGTCACAAAGAAAGAAAACTACAGGCCAATATCACTGATGAACACAGATGCAAAAATCCTCAACAAAATACTAGCAAACAGAATCCAACAGCACATTAAGAGGATCATACACCATGATCGAGTGGAGTTTATCCTAGGAATGCAAGGATTCTTCAATATACGCAAATCAATCATTGTGATACACCATATTAACAAATTGAGGGATAAAAACCATATTATCACCTCAATAGATGCAGAAAAAGCTTTCAACAAAATTTAACACCCATTTATGATAAAAACCCTCTAGAAAGTAGGCATAGAGGGAACTTACCGCAACATAATAAAGCCCATATATGACAAACCCACAGCCAACATCATTCTCCATGGTGAAAAACTGAAAACACTTCCACTAAGATCAGGAAGAAGACAAGGGTTCCCACTCTCACCACTATTATTCAACATAGTTTTGGAAGTTTTAGCCACAGCAATCAGAGAATAAAAAGAAGTAAAAGGAATCCAAATCGGAAAAGAAGACATAAAGCTGTCACTGTTAGCAGATGACATGATACTATACACAGAGAATCCTAAAGATGCTACCAGAAACCTACTAGAGCTAATCAATGAATTTGGTAAAGTAGCAGGATACAAAATTAATGCACAGAAATCTCTGGCATCCCTATACATTAATGATGAAAAATCTGAAAGAGAAATTAAGGAAACACTCCCATTTACCAGTGCAACAAAAGAATAAAATACCTAGGAATAAACCTACCCAAGGAGACAAAAGACCTGTATGCAGAAAATCATAAGACACTGGTGAAAGAACTTAAAGACGATACAAATAGATGGAGAGATATACCATGTTCTTGGATTGGAAGAATCAACATTGTGAAAATGACTCTACTACCCAAAGCAATCTACAGATTTAATGCAATCCCTATCAAACTACCACTGGCATTTTTCACAGAAGTAGAACAAAAAATTTCACCATTCGTATGGAAACATAAAAGACCCAGAAGAGCCAAAGCAATCTTGAGAAAGAAAAACGGAGCTGGAGGAATCAGGCTCCCTGACTTCAGACTACACTAGAAAGCTACAGTAATCAAGACAGCATGGTACTGCACAAAAACAGAAATATAGATCAATGGAACAGGATAGAAAGGCCAAGATAAACCCACGCACATATGGTCACCTTATCTTTGATAAAGGAGGCAAGAATATACAGTGGAGAAAAGACAGCCTCTTCAATAAGTGGTGCTGGGAAAACTGGACAGCTACATGTAAAAGTATGAAATTAGAACACTCCCTAACACCATACACAAAAATAAACTCAAAATGGATTAAAGACCTAAATGTAAGGCCAGACACTATCAAACTCTTAGAGGAAAACATAGGCAGAACACTCTATGACATAATCACAGCAAGATCCTTTTTGACCCACCTCCTAGACAAATGGAAATTAAAACAAAAATAAACAAATGGGACCTAATGAAACTTCAAAGCTTTTGCACAGCAAAGGAAACCATAAGGAAGATGTAGAGACAACTCTCAGAATGGGAGGAAATATTTGCAAATGAAGCAACTGACAAAGGATTAATCTCCAAAATTTACAAGCAGCTCATGGAGCTCAGTATCAAAAAAACAAAAACCCAATCCAAAAATGGGCAGAAGACCTAAATAGACGTTTCTCCAAATAAGATATGCAGATTTCCAACAAACACATGAAAGAATGCTCAACATCATTAATCATTAGAGAAATACAAATCAAAACTACAGTGAGGTATCACCTCACACGCATCAGAATGGCCATCATCAAAAAATCTACAAACAATAAATGCTGGAGAGGGTGTGGAGAAAAGGGAACCCTCTTGCACTGTTGGTGGGAAAGTAAATTGATACAGCCACTATGGAGAACAGTATGGAGGGTCCTTAAAAAACTAAAAATAGAGCTACCATACGACCCAGCAATTCCACTACTGGGCATAGACACTGAGAAAACCATAATTCAAAAAGAGTCATGTACCACAATGTTCATTGCAGCTCTATTTACAATAGTCAGGACATAGAAGCAACCTAAGTGTCCATCGACAGATGAATGGGTAAAGAAGATGTGGCACATATATACAATGGAATATTACTCAGCCATAAGAAGAAATGAAATTGAGTTATTTGTAGTGAGGTGGATGGACCTAGAGTCTGTCATACAGAGTGTAGTAAGTCAGAAAGAGAAAAACAAATACTGTATGCTGACGCATATATATGGAATCTTAAAAAAAAAAATGGTTCTCATGAACCTAGGGGCAGGACAGGAATAGAGACGCTGACATAGAGAATGGCTTGAGGACACGGGGATAGGGGAGGGTAAGCTGGGACAAGGTGAGAGAGTGGCATGGACATATATACACTACCAAGTGTAAAACAGATAGCTAGTGGGAAGCAGCCGCATAGCACAGGGAGATCAGCTCAGGGCTTTGTGACCACCTAGAGGGGTGGGATAGGGAGGGCGGGAGGGAGACGCGAGAGGAAGAGGATATGGGGATATATGTGTACATATAGCTGATTCACTTTGTTATACAGCAGAAACTAACACACACTGTAAAGCAATTATACTCCAATAAAGATGTTAAAAAAAAAAAAAAAAAAAAAAAAGATAGAACAGTTGACCAGAGTTTAGAACACTAAGCTTAGCTGGAAATCTGATAACCTTGTTTAATTTTTTCAAAGAAACTGGACCTTATTGAAGGTCTCCTCCAGGGCAGGAATTATGCTGACAGTTTCGTAGCATAGGAAAGGGCTGCCAGTTGCTGACTGGTGTTTTCTTCTCGAGTTTTGATTCTAATTGCTAGAAGAAGCAATAGTGGAATAAAAGTCATCTCCATGTTTACCCATATTCCCATTTGTTGGACTAGGTTTGGATGCTCAGTTTTAATCTTTTTCCTTATCCTCCCTCTTGACTTCCTTTTTCATCCTCCTCTTCCCCCACGGCCACCATCACCACCTGCATCTTCATAGTTATTTTCAGAAAATTAAGCCCCGCTCTGGAGACCCAGGCTGCGCACCTTTGAGCTCTCCTGCTGCAGTCAAATGCTCTACCCCTGAGCTGTACCCGCCCCCGCCCCGGTTTTCCTGCTGGCACCAGCCCAGAAGGCCCTCAGGGAGGCAGTGTGTGGGATTGCAAGGGGAGCGGTGGAAGACTTCAGGGAGTCACTGCTGGAGGACTCAAAGAGCCCGGAGGCTCTGAAACCCTGTCCATCAG